>NW_016159275.1:0-52890 GCF_001687245.7 Rhagoletis zephyria | reverse complement strand
TTTTTTTTGTATTTTGTGCTGCATATTCATCCGTAAGGGCTAATAATTTAAATCTGGGATCCAGAAAGGTAGCTAAAGAAAATGTGTTGCTTTTTTGAACATTACCTAACCGTTCCCGAATACCATTTATAAAAATATCGAGAACTTTTCGCACTGCATTCGGCCACACTTCTGCTCGTAAATGCCTACAGACGTCCAGAAGGCCATTTGTAATGGGAATCACCAGCGAACCCGTGCAATAAGTTTCGCCACTTATGCTTATTGTAGCATCTTTGAAAGGTTGACATATTTTGCATAAGTCGTTGACAATCTGCCATTCTTCGGTGGATAAAGTAGGAATCGTTTTATTTAAAATAACTAGTGTGCATTTTATTGCTTCTTCCAATGCGGCAAACCGTTCCATCATCGCAAGCGTGGAATTCCACCGGGTTTCAACCTGCTGTATTAGCTTTAGTGGCTCCTTGCCACTGTTTCGCTGATAATTGAGAAAGGCTTCGTTAGCTGAAGAGCTTTTCTTAAAATAAGAAACTATTGCTTTAACCTTCTCAATTATATGGTTAACTTCAGGAAGTCGTAACCCTTCTTTCACAATCAGGTTCATTGTATGAGCCATACATCCGAAATGCTTCCAGTTCAATTTGGCAATAATGGCACTTTTTATATTGCTTGCATTATCGGAAACAGCAAGCAAAACTTTGCTTTCTATTTTCCAATCACATACAATTTTTTGTATTGCATTTGCTAAGTTTTCAGCCGTGTGGTTTATATTAAGTTCAGAAGCCGCCAAAAGTATGGACTTAAGCTCGAATTCCTGCGAGACGAAGTGTGCTGTAACCGCAATAAAACTGGAAACATTGCGAGATGTCCAACAATCAGTTGTGATGCAAAATTGATCACCGCCTTCAATGATTTCCTGCATTTTATGTTTGCACTTTTCATACTGCGCAGGAATCATGGTTTTTGAAATAACCCGTCTGCTTGGAAGTTCGTAGTTTGGATTCAACGATCTTACAATCTCCCTGAATCCTTTGTCTTCCACTAAACTAAATAGCTGTAACAATTTATTGTTCAAATCCTGCTTTGAAGATTGCCGATANCCACAAAAATCACAAAACTTTCACTTAGCTTCGGTTATTATCACACTAAGATGCTCGTAGGCACTTTTTATAGCAACTTTTACTCAAAATTAGCACAATAAACTTTGCAAAATACAAAGACCAATCAAGGCACAATATAAGTAGAACTTCACAGCTTGATTCGGTCACTTTTTCATAAAATTGCCAAAGGGAACTACTTTTGGCTTTATTGACCGACATTTTTTATAACTGCGCACAGATTTTAGCTCAAAATTTTCGTTATTCAATTTGCAACTAAAGCAGTCACAGCACAAGAACAACGGTTTTCAAAACGGTGTCATTCTGGCTTCTATTTTTTACAACCAGTGTTGTAGTTCTTCCCTCCGATAAAAAAAAATCCTTTTTCAAACGAAATTTTCGTATACAAACCTAAATACATTTTCATTAACGAAAAACGTTGATTCATTCACAGAAAGCAATATTTATAAAACAAAAACTCTGAAATTTAGTTCTTTAATATTAAGAAAACAAGTTCAAAAATAACTATAATAAAAAAATTTGGCTTACAATCCCTGTTTAAATATAAATGCCAAAACTTCTTTTTATGTGAATCTATTACTTTGTTTATACCAATGTACATATAACCGCATTTACAAAAAACCTATTTGACTCAACACATATTTCATTCAAAAGTTGATGCCTGTGTCTCTATAGCGCCCTCGCTGAAACAGTGTTCAAATGTAAACAAAATTTGTTGTTTTCTTTCGATATTTCTTGAATAAATAATTTGCGCGATTGACCGAAGTGGAAGCGAACAATAATTGAAATTTATTACAATAATTAAAATTTAAAACGGAAATCAGCCTATATTCACTTCGCGTCAGATGAGTCATGAGTTTATACATGTTTTCTAACCGAAGTGAGAAATAAAAAACCGATTTGAAAACAACATCGATTCAATACACTTTTCAATTTCAACGCGTTTTGAAATTTAGTTTATGCATCCGTTTTGATTCACAGCGAACTGTTTCAAAGCGCGTTATATGTCGGATAAACAAGGTATTAAACGTTTTTTATTTGCTTTATCAATTTTAAATCATTATAGATCTTGTTTACACAATTTATATGAAGTACGTGCATAGTAAAAATTCCTTACAGTTCAAGCGCATTTTCCTCCATCCGTAACGGAAATTTCCTTAAGCAAAATCACTGTTCGCAGCTTGCCGATACGTAATTGCGACTTTATCACAGTCACAATTCGTCAGCAGCGATTGTGACTGTGACTGGTATTGCTTTTGTGAAATCTTACTACAAACACATCATTGCGACTGTTCCTTTGTCACAGTCTGTCACAGTGACTTCTTGGAAGTTGTCACAGCAGTTACCCGTGACTTTTGGGTAACCATGACAAAGTCACAGGTACGCAAATATCTGCCACCTCTACCGGCAACGCCACGTTTCACAAACAGCTTTTTACTAGGGCTATGATGTTTTTAGTATAAAAAGCATGAGTGGCATAACCGGGATTTAAAACACTGGAAAAGTTGTGTGGAATTGTTCAAATATAAAATAAATTCAAATAGAATAAACTGAAAACATATTAAAAGCAATTTAAACATAATATGGTTCATTGCCTGAAACCAACGGCTTTTGCAAATTCAAAAGGAGGCCAAGAAAGTCACAGCCCTACATTTTAGTTTCTCGCCAGTGCGTTGCCACTTTTTCAAGCACTTTGCTTCATGAATTCGCGAACTATGCATAAATGGGACCATTTTTGAATTCACGAAATGGAGATTTCATGAATTCTGTTTCATAAACGTAGTATGTGTGGCAAATAACTAAACATTTCCCATCGAACCTTTATCTTCTGTGCCAGTCACACAGCCCTCAAAAGCTTAAAAATGTATATATTATTATATATACACCAAGATATTCCGCCAGAACATTGTATATTGCATCCAAAATTTCCTTCAGGAACAGAGATAGCTCTTTGGTACTCTGAAGCTCTCAGAAGGCTTAAATAGCTGTCACGCATAGCTAAGAACTTCAAAAATATCTGCAGCTTTATTCTCGGCGTGAGCGTCTGACGAAACTTTGTGTACTGTTTTCTAATTAGTGGAAACACTTTTTCAAACAAAAATTCAAATTGGTCAGGGGTCATACGCAAGCATTGTTTAAAATAAGTGTCATCTTCTGACGCCAACTCCCTGTAAAAATGTTCGGATGCATCCGAAGCTTCACGCCGGCTTATCCAATTTCGAACCCAGATTTTCCTCTTTCCAAGATTATTTCTTTCACTCCTTTTGAACTTGTTATACAATAGATTTTGTGACTCAACGACCACAAATTCGATGCCAATTGTTAAAATTTTGCGCTGTAAATCAATTTTATTTTATAAACAAGCAATTCGCGTTCAACAAAAAATCGACCAATGTAAACAGGTAAGGCAACAATTTTGCATTCAATGTATTCAACTCTCGCATTCAACAAAAAGTTGAATGAAAAGTTCAATAATGCAAACACTGATTTAGTTGACGAAAACCAGGGTTCGTATCGTTGGATTGCTAAATAAACGCTCAAGATTTCCTAAAAAGAGTGCAGTTACTTTTATTGTACAACAAACACTTTACAATACTCGCTAGTGCAACAACAACACTTTACAATACTCGCTTAGACAATGACATCGCTTTACAAAACTTACTAACACAATTTATCTTTGTTCCACAATTTAACTTGTAACATGCTCATTCGCAACTGCCTTGTGGTACGCTGTAGCAACGGCTTTATAAGCCTGCGCTCGAACTCATGGCAACCCTACGTCTTTCATATAAAATTCTGCCATTATCTTGTTGTTCGCTTCGCGTTGCCGCAGTATTCGCCACACTGCCCTCCACCTAAGTCTGATCGTCCCGATCAGACACACTTGCTGTTCCAAACGCTTCAAGCATTTCCAAGTGACCCACCTTCATCTTGTTTCTCGGTCTCCCAATGGTCTGGAATCGATACACTCCGTCATTCAGCCGTTTCACAACCTTATACGGACCTTCCCAGTTGCATTATAGTTTTGGGGACAAATCTTTCCTCCGTTGTGGATTGTACAGCAACACAAAATCTCCCTTTTGGAAGCCCCTTAACATTAATAATAATAAATTGGCGCTTACACAAAGGGGAGGGACCTACAGTTTTACACCGACTCCGCATGACGATTGCATTTTTATAAGAAGCTAATTTTCATGGCAGAAATACACTCGGAGGTTTGCCATTGCCTACCGAGGGGCGACCACTAATAGAAAAAAACTTTTTTTTTGTCTTTTATTTTTTGATGTTGAGTTGAACCGGGCTTGAACCCAGGATCTGCGGCGGCTTTCATCTTATCACCCATAATTTGCGTACGTTGTCTCACCAGAGCATGTATCTCTCTCAGCTCTTCCTTCGGGATGTTGGACGTCTATTTCTCAATCCTCCTTGCATCGCCGCTTACTCCAAACTTCCGGTCACAAGACAAACGGAGTTCACTGTCGGGGATTACCCTTGCACTGTCGAAGATTAGCCGTTGTTTAATGCACTGCGGACCGGTATCCCATCAGGATGAAAGGTATGTGGACATCCCAATCTTTCTGATTCGTATCCATGACTTTCCGCAAATGCTCAGCCAGGGTTCCGTTGAACCGTTCCACCATGCCATCTGATTGGGGATGAAGAGCCGTTGTTCGAGTTTTCCGGATATCCAGTGTCTGACACATCTCTCGGAACACCGCTGATTCAAAATTTCTTCCGTGGTCAGAGTGCAGCTCTATAGGTACACCGTATCTCGCAACCTAATTGTAGGTAAATAAAACCGCTACTGTTTCAGCTTCCTGGTTTTTAATCGGATATACGTCTGGCCATTTGCTAAAGTAGTCCACAACCACAAGGATGTTTTTCAGTGCGCCCATAGGAAATGGACCTGCTACATCCATGGCAATCCGCACGAATAGTGCACCTGAGTTATACTGCTTCATCTCGCCATGACTCCTGGATTTCGGTCCTTTAGCTGCAATACACTCCGCGCAGTTAGCAATCTACTCTCCGATCGATTGCCGACAACCAACCCAATAGAACTACTACTTGACCTTGTCCAGGGTCTTCGTGATTCCCAGGTGCCCCCCACTAAGACCATTGTGGAATTCCTTGAGCACATCAGGAATTCTTACCCTTGGAACTACTATTGGGTGGCGGGAGCACTGGCCATCTTCACTTTCCCATACCCCGTGTACCCAGCCATATATCAACTTTAAGCTGTTCCATTTTGCCCAGTATGCCTTTGCGAGTGCTTTTCGCTGCCATTTGCGCCTTAGTTGGCCATCTACCCATCTTCAGTCCATGCATTAAAAGCTCTAG
Source organism: Rhagoletis zephyria (assembly GCF_001687245.7). NCBI lineage: Eukaryota > Metazoa > Arthropoda > Insecta > Diptera > Tephritidae > Rhagoletis > Rhagoletis zephyria. The sequence continues at coordinate 47,434 of NW_016159275.1, read as the reverse complement.
ATCTGGATCTTCCTGCTGACACTTTCGTAGCTGTTATTCTTTGCACTCTTCTGCTGCTGTTATTGTCGTAAGCCGGACGTCTATAATGTCTTCTTTGGCCTCAGCTTTCGAGCAGTGCTTACATTCCAGGCTGCATGGTCTTCGGGACATAGCATCAGCATTTCCCGTGGGCACTTCCCTTGCGGTGTTCAATAGCTAAGTCGTAAGTTTGCAGTATCTCAATCCACCGAGCTAGATGTTCTTCTGGATTCTTGAACTGTAGTAGCCACTTCAGTGCTGCATCCGTTCGAACTTGGGGCGTAGGTACTTGTGGAAATGTTTGACGCACTCCACCAACGCTAGTAGTTCTCTCCGAGTTACACAGTAATTCCTCTCTGGTTTTCCAATCGACCGGCTATAGTAGGCAACTACCTTCTCCTGCCCATCAATTACCTGCGACAGTACGACCCCTATGGCACAACCACTAGCATCTCTATCCAAAATAAACGTTACACCTGGAACCGAGTACGCTAGCATAGAAGCAGTGCATAGCCGTTCCTTCAGAGCTTGGAAAGCTCTCGTATTTCCAAAGCTCTATTTTTCCTAGTGAGCTTGTGAAGGCTATTAGACCAGTGCAGATGCCCTCCGTTGTCACCTTGTGTCCTAAGTAGTTCACCGCCTTCTTGAACAATGAGCAGTTGTTAGGACTTAGCTTCAGACCAGCGCCAGCTATCCTCTGGAAAACTCCTTCCAAATTCTTAAGGTAATCCTCAAAGCTTTACCCAACACGATATTGTCGTCAGATACACCAAACATGTTTTCCAATGCAGTCCCTTAAGCCCATGGCCAATAAGCCTTCCAAAAGTGGCAGGAGCGTTGCATAATCCAAACGGCATCACCGTGAATTGCCAAAGACCATCTCCAATGCTGAAGAGTGTATTCTCCTGGTCCTCTTTACTTACCTCCACTTACCAAAAACCGCTTTTAAAATCGAGCGTTGAGAACCATTCCGTGCCAGTCAGCGAGTCCAGAGTATCATCGGTCCTGGAAAATGGATAGCTGTAGTCTACGTAGAACCGCATTTGACCATCCTTCATCTTCACAAGTACTACCGACGAACTCCATGGACTCTCTAATGGTTCTTTCTCTTATTATTTGGCTTACGGCTTCACGTTTGGCAAGTGGAATACTCCGAACAGCCTGACGGATTGGCCTTGCAGCACCAATGTGATGTTTCACAACGCTAGTCCTACCTGTATCTGCGGAGAAGCTCCTTAGCCTTGTGCTGGTATTTTCGTTCCAACCCTTCCGTCCATGCATTGATGTCTTCCGCAATTTCATTCTCGCCAATGGAATCGCTTTAAGTTAACTTTAACTTTAACTTTAACTTTAACTTTAACTTTAACTTTAACTTTAACTTTAACTTTAACTTTAACTTTAACTTTAACTTTAACTTTAACTTTAACTTTAACTTTAACTTTAACTTTAACTTTAACTTTAACTTTAACTTTAACTTTAACTTTAACTTTAACTTTAACTTTAACTTTAACTTTAACTTTAACTTTAACTTTAACTTTAACTTTAACTTTAACTTTAACTTTAACTTTAACTTTAACTTTAACTTTAACTTTAACTTTAACTTTAACTTTAACTTTAACTTTAACTTTAACTTTAACTTTAACTTTAACTTTAACTTTAACTTTAACTTTAACTTTAACTTTAACTTTAACTTTAACTTTAACTTTAACTTTAACTTTAACTTTAACTTTAACTTTAACTTTAACTTTAACTTTAACTTTAACTTTAACTTTAACTTTAACTTAAACCAACGGCTTTTGCAAATTCAAAAGGAGGCCAAGAAAGTCACAACCCTACATTTTAGTTTCTCGCCAGTGCGTTGCCACTTTTTCAAGCCCTGAAATGGAGGTTTCATGAATTCTGTTTCATAAACGTAGTATGTGTGGCAAATAACTAAACATTTCCTATCGAACCTTTATCTTCTGTGCCAGTCACACAGCCCTCAAAAGTTTAAAAATGTATATATTATTATATATACCCCAAGATATTCCGCCAGAACATTGTATATTGCATCCAAAATTTCCTTCAGGAACAGAGATAGCTCTTTGGTACTCTGAAGCTCTCAGAAGGCTTAAATAGCTGTCACGCGTAGCTAAGAACTTCAAAAATATCTGCAGCTTTATTCTCGGCGTGAGCGCCTGACGAAACTTTGTGTACTGTTTTCTAATTAGTGGAAACACTTTTTCAAACAAAAATTCAAATTGGTCAGGGGTCATACGCAAGCATTGTTTAAAATAAGTGTCATCTTCTGACGCCAACTCCCTGTTGTTGTTGTTGTTGTAGCGGCTACAACCACCCCGCCCAGATCGGTTGGTATCTCAGTCGTTGTCGTCAAGTTCCACTAACGGCAACCCTAGGAAGCGTGCAGCTTCTGTGGGATTAGTCCACAGGGACAAGGCCGTTAGGGTTGTCGGGCATGCGAAGAGATGTTTCGAGTCATGTGGGGTCTCTCCGCATGCCGGACACTCATTCGGCACATCCTCATTCAACCTACTCAAGTAGGAGTTAAACCTGCTGCAGTAGCCGGAGCGAAGTTGTGCGAGTGTAGTGCGTGTCTCCCGAGGCAGATGAAGCTCTGTCTCGTCTATGTCCGGGGGTGGTATGCCTAGAACGGCATTCACAGGTCTAGAGTCTACATAACTCGAGACTGAGTCCCTGTGAATGCCGTTCAGGGCCTGTCTGTACGCTGTCGGGTCCAGAGGTTGCTTAATGAACCTCTGGACTTCGTCCGTCAGTTCATATAGATGCCTCCTGACGTGCCTAGGCGAGGGCTCCTCTGCAAGCAGCTGTCTGCTTGGGTGGCCACTTCTGTGGCTCCCGATCAGGAACTGCTTGCAGAGCATTATATTATGCTCCTTTACAGGGAGCATTTGCGCCTCGCCGTGCAGGTGGTGTTCAGGCGACATCAAGAGGCATCCCGTCGCTGTCCTGAGTGCGGTGTTTTGTACAGTCTGTAGCTTCGTCCACTGCGTCCTACTAGTCCCTGGCGACCACACTGGCGCTGCGTAGTTCAAAACCGGCCGGCCTATTGCCTTGTATGTTGCCAGCAACGTTTCTTTGTCTTTGCCCCAAGTACTGCCGGCTAGCGACTTGAGGACCTTGTTGCGGCTCTGTACTTTATTGACAATAGCGGTTGAGTGCGCAGAGAAGGAGAGCAGGCTGTCGAATGTTACTCCGAGTATTTTGGGGTTATTCACCGTCGGAATTGGTGTGTCATCGACGTGAATCCCCAGCGGTAGCCTGACCTCCTTCGTCCAGGTTGTGAACAGGGTCGCGGAGGATTTCGTAGGGGAGAGGGCTAGACACTTTGCAGTGAAGAAGCGAGAAAGTTCGGAGAGATAGCCGTTTACTTTCGAACACAGGTCATCAATTCCATTCCCAGTCGCCATGATCGAGCAATCGTCGGCATAGGAGACAATCGAGACTCCCTCTGGTGGTTGAGGGAGCTTTGAAATATAAAAGTTAAACAGTAGCGGGGAAAGGACACCACCCTGAGGAACCCCCTGTTTTATTTTTCGCTGCTTACTCGTTTTGTCTCTGAACATTACCGACGAATGTCGACCACTTAGATAATTTGCCGACCACCGTTTGAGCCTCTGTGGGAGAGAGGAGGCCTCTATATCTTCTAGTAGCGTGGAATGGCAGACGGTGTCAAACGCCTTTGACAAGTCCAACGCTACTAGAATCGTTCTCTCACAGGGACGGTTACGGTTAAGGCCACGAGTTATCTGAGTGTTTATGGCGTTAAGTGCTGTTGTTGTACTGTGCACTTTACGGAAACCATGCTGATGCTTCGCTGGGGTCAGGTGGTTTGTGAAGTACGGGAGTAGCAAGGCCTCGAGTGTCTTCGCTACCGGGGAAAGGAGTGTAATCGGACGATACGAATCTCCTTTGTTGGCAGGTTTCCCCGGTTTGAGCAGTGGGACCACTCTCCCCACCTTCCAGATGTCTGGGATGATGAGAGTGGCCATTGACAAGTTGAGGACCTCCGTTAGGTACGCTACCCCCGCAGGACCCAAATTTTTCAGCATCAGCATGCATATTCCGTCGGGACCCATGGCTTTGGAGGCTTTCGCCTTCCCGATGGCCACCTGAACTTCACCGCAAGTGAAAGCAAGGGGGGCACAAGTTGTTGGCAGTTTGTGCAGCCTTCTGGTCACTCGACGCTTGGCTTTGTCCACCGGAGGATGCAGTATGAACTGCCGGCTAAAATAGCTCGCGCATCGCTCCGGGTCCGACGAAGCATGGTCGCCGAAGGAAATTTCGACTCTGTCGTCGTGCTTCGTCGGATTAGACAATGACCTCACGGTTGACCAAAGCTTGCTCACACCAGAGGTGAAATTACAAGTCTTCAGATGCTCCTCCCACTTCTTCCGCTTATGTACGTTTACAAGTTGCCGAATCTCCGCGTTGAGATCCCTGATACGGGGATCTCCGGGATCGGCCTGACGAAGGCTATCACGCTCATCGGCTAGAACAGCCGCTTCGGCAGGGAAGTTTGGACGTGGGTCCGATATACACCCTGCCGGTATGAAGCGAGCTGCAGCAGCAGTGATAGCCCTGCGGAACTTACGTTCACCGAGATGGACGTCGGTTGGTGTGGGGAGCGCTGCGAAGGTGTTTTCGGTAAACTCCGCGTAACCTTTCCAATCAGCTTTAGAAAAGTTGATATAGGTCCGGTGTTTGGCGGAGGCAAAGTCGGTTGGTTTATCAATCGAGATGACTATGGGTAGATGGTCTGATGCTAGAGTCAGCATAGGTCGCCCCGTTATGCTGTTTATCAGACCAGTGCTGACTATTGTGATGTCTGGCGAGCTACTGCAGTTACCCATAATCCTCGTGGGTGCGTCGTCGTTCATTGTGGCCTGTAACGGGCCAACTCCCTGTAAAAATGTTCGGATGCATCCGAAGCTTCACGCCGGCTTATCCAATTTCGAACCCAGATTTTCTTCTTTCCAAGATTATTTCTTTCACTCCTTTTGAACTTGTTATACAATAGATTTTGTGACTCAACGACCACAAATTCGATGCCAATTGTTAAAATTTTGCGCTGTAAATCAATTTTATTTTATAAACAAGCAATTCGCGTTCAACAAAAAATCGACCAATGTAAACAGGTAAGGCAACAATTTTGCATTCAACGTATTCACCTCTCGCATTCAACAAAAAGTTGAATGAAAAGTTCAATAATGCAAACACTGATTTAGTTGACGAAAACCTGGGTTCGTATCGTTGGATTGCTAAATAAACGCTCAAGATTTCCTAATAAGAGTGCAGTTACTTTTATTGTACAACAAACACTTTACAATACTCGCTAGTGCAACAACAACACTTTACAATACTCGTTTAGACAATGACATCGCTTTACAAAACTTACTAACACAATTTATATTTGTTCCACAATTTAACTTGTAACATGCTCATTCGCAACTGCCTTGTGGTACGCTGTAGCAAGGGCTTTATACGCCTGCGCTCGAACTCATGGCAACCCTACGTCTTTCATATAAAATTCTGCCATTATCTTGTTGTTCGCTTCGCGTTGCCGCAGTATTCGCCACACTGCCCTCCACCTAAGTCTGATCGTCCCGATCAGACACACTTGCTGTTCCAAACGCTTCAAGCCTTTCCAAGTGGCCCACCTTCATCTTGTTTCTCGGTCTCCCAATGGTCTGGAATCGATACACTACGTCATTCAGCCGTTTCACAACCTTCCCAGTTGCATTATAGTTTTGGGGACAAATCTTTCCTCCGTTGTGGATTGTACAGCAACACCAAATCTCCCTTTTGGAAGCCCCTTAACATTAATAATAATAAATTGGCGCTTACACAAAGGGTAGGGACCTACAGTTTTACACCGACTCCGCATGACGATTGCATTTTTATAAGAAGCTCATTTTCATGGCAGAAATACACTCGGAGGTTTGCCATTACCTACCGAGGGGCGACCACTAAAAGAAAAAAACTTTTTTTGTCTTTTATTTTTTGATGTTGAGTTGAACCGGGCTTGAACCCAGGATCTGCGGCGGCTTTCATCTTATCACCCATAATTTGCGTACGTTGTCTCACCAGAGCATGTTCGGGACGTTGGACGTCTCTTTCACAATCCTGCTTGCATCGCCGCTTACTCCAAACTTCAGGTCACAAGACAAACGGAGTTCACTGTCGAGGATTACCCTTGCACTGTAGAAGATTAGCCGTTGTTTAATGCACTGCGGACCGGTATCCCATCAGGATGAAAGGTATGTGGACATCCCAATCTTTCTGATTCGTATTCATGACTTTCCGCAAATGCTCAGCCAGGGTTCCGTTGAACCGTTCCACCATGCCATCTGATTGGGGATGAAGAGCCGTTGTTCGAGTTTTCCGGATATCCAGTGTCTGACACATCTCTCGGAACATCGCTGATTCAAAATTTCTTCCGTGGTCAGAGTGCAGCTCTATAGGTACACCGTATCTCGCAACCTAATTGTAGGTAAATACCACCGCTACTGTTTCAGCTTCCTGGTTTTTAATCGGATATACGTCTGGCCATTTGCTAAAGTAGTCCACAACCACAAGGACGTTTTTCAGTGCGCCCATAGGAAATGGACCTGCTACATCCATGGCAATCCGCTCGAATAGTGCACCTGAGTTATACTGCTTCATCTTGCCATGACTCCTGGATTTCGGTCCTTTAGCTGCAATACACTCCGCGCAGTTAGCAATCTACTCTCCGATCGATTGCCGACAACCAACCCAATAGAACTACTACTTGACCTTGTCCAGGGTCTTCGTGATTCCCAGGTGCCCCCCACTAAGACCATTGTGGAATTCCTTGAGCACATCAGGAATTCTTACCCTTGGAACTACTATTGGGTGGCGGGAGCACTGGCCATCTTCACTTTCCCATACCCCGTGTAACCAGCCATATATCAACTTTAAGCTGTTCCATTTTGCCCAGTATGCCTTTGCGATGGGGCTTTTCGCTGTCATTTGCGCCTTAGTTGGCCATCTACCCATCTTCAGTCCATGCATTAAAAGCTCTAGATCTGGATCTTCCTGCTGACACTTTCGTAGCTGTTATTCTTTGAACTCTTCTGCTGCTGTTATTGTCGTAAGCCGGACGTCTATAATGTCTTCTTTGGCCTCAGCTTTCGAGCAGTGCTAACATTCCAGGCTGCATGGTCTTCGGGACATAGCATCAGCATTTCCCGTGGGCACTTCCCTTGCGGTGTTCAATAGCGAAGTCGTAAGTTTGCAGTATCTCAATCCACCGAGCTAGATGTTCTTCTGGATTCTTGAACTGTAGTAGCCACTTCAGCGCTGCATCCGTTCGAACTTGGGACGTAGGTACTTGTGGAAGTGTTTGACGCACTCCACCAACGCTGGTAGTACTCTCCGAGTTACACAGTAATTCCTCTCTGGTTTTCCAATCGACCGGCTATAGTAGGCAACTACCTTCTCCTGCCCATCAATTACCTGCGACAGTACGACCCCAATGGCATAACCACTAGCATCTCTATCCAAAATAAACGTTACACCTGGAACCGGGTACGCTAGCATAGAAGCAGTACATAGCCGTTCCTTCAGAGCTTGGAAAGCTCTCGTATTTCCAAAGCTCTATTTTTCCTAGTGAGCTTGTGAAGGCTATTAGACCAGTGCAGATGACCTCCGTTGTCACCTTGTGTCCTAAGTAGTTCACCACCTTCTTGAACAATGAGCAGTTGTTAGGACTTAGCTTCAGACCAGCGCCAGCTATCCTCTGGAAAACTCCTTCCAAATTCTTAAGGTAATCCTCAAAGCTTTACCCAACACGATATTGTCGTCAGATACACCAAACATGTTTTCCAATGCAGTCCCTTAAGCCCATGGCCCATAAGCCTTCCAAAAGTGGCAGGAGCGTTGCATAATCCAAAAGGCATCACCGTGAATTGCCAAAGACCATCTCCAATGCTGAAGAGTGTATTCTCCTTGTCCTCTTTACTTACCTCCACTTACCAATACCGCTTTTAAAATCGAGCGTTGAGCACCATTCCGTGCCAGTCAGCGAGTCCAGAGTATCATCGGTCCTGGAAAATGGATAGCTGTAGTCTACGTAGAACCGCATTTGACCATCCTTCATCTTCACAAGTACTACCGACGAACTCCATGGACTCGCTAAGGGTTCTTTCTCTTATTATTTGGCTTACGGCTCCACGTTTGGCAAGTGGAATACTCCGAACAGCCTGACGGATTGGCCTTGCAACACCAATGTGATGTTTCACAACGCTAGTCCTACCTGTATCTGCGGAGAAGCTCCTTAGCCTTGTGCTGGTATTTTCGTTCCACCCCTTCCGTCCATGCATTGATGTCTTCCGCAATTTCATTCTCGCCAATGGAATCGCTTTAAGATAACTTTAACTTTAACTTTAACTTTAACTTTAACTTTAACTTTAACTTTAACTTTAACTTTAACTTTAACTTTAACTTTAACTTTAACTTTAACTTTAACTTTAACTTTAACTTTAACTTTAACTTTAACTTTAACTTTAACTTTAACTTTAACTTTAACTTTAACTTTAACTTTAACTTTAACTTTAACTTTAACTTTAACTTTAACTTTAACTTTAACTTTAACTTTAACTTTAACTTTAACTTTAACTTTAACTTTAACTTTAACTTTAACTTTAACTTTAACTTTAACTTTAACTTTAACTTTAACTTTAACTTTAACTTTAACTTTAACTTTAACTTTAACTTTAACTTTAACTTTAACTTTAACTTTAACTTTATTTTTATTATTTCGCTAATACAAAAGAAAGATAAATTCTTATGAAGTATTAGGTTAAATTAATCAAGCAAATCATAGCTGATAAAATTAAAAAAATAAAACGAATTAAATAAAACGAAGCTTAAAACTTAACAATAATGTCAATCGAGTAATATTATAGATTATGATATTAAAGTTTGGAAACAAATTGATAATAATTGCTAAACATGTGGAATAGTGTAGAATAATTATTGAGAGTAAATTGAAATTTAAATGATACATTTCGTTTAAAGGTGCTTAGATTAATACCATTATATTTAGTTTAGACTATGTTCAAACAGGAATATTAGCTGAGGCACTTAAGATTTAAATTTCGGCATTGAGTGTGGTGTTCACACACACGTCAGCTGCGCAATTAGCGATACGAAATCAGCTGCTGGGTTATAATCATATAATATAAACGGAAAATATTTATTTTCAAAACGTCAGATCGAAGAATTGGGAGGAAAGTGATTACCCTTTTCTACAACAAAGTTTTGTCTCGCGCTGCTGGAAGAGATACTTTTGATAGCCAAAATTTGTTTAATGTGTGTAAAGAAGTTGATATGTCATCGATGGGAATTGTTATCTCCTATATTTCTTTATATAGAAATACATATTTACTTTTAGGTACATTTGTCTACTTTTAGGTAAAGTTTTCCGTAAATTAGCTACAATTTTATAATTCAATTTTCCATCCCTGATGGAATATCAGCAGTAAAAGAGGACCAGAAGCAAACAGCTGATTGCTCTTTGTTCAATAAACATACCTGTTCAGTGATGTTGCAGAGCTGTGTCACTCGACCCTTACCTCTGGTAGGGGGAAACGAGTGATAATTACTGAAATTACTCTTATTTTGAGATTCTCTACCCCTCACCGCTGGTGGGGGGAAGTAGAGTCAAATAAAATACGAGGTTAGTTTTTTAGATGTTAAATGCTTTACCCCTTACCTCTGGTGGGGGAAGTAAAGCATAAAAAAGGTTAGGTGGAAAAAGAAGCTAGATGTTGTTAGGTGAGACTCCGAATCGAATCTGATTATTTTATTTCAAATTTCCTTTTTATATACAATTTTTATGTCTAATCTTCTTAACTAACTATTTATGTATGTGTATATGTACATGTATGTGTGTGTGTTTGTATATTTACAGTAGATAAGAGACCAACGTATTGATCCTCTATTTTGGCTGTGCGCATCTGCTAGATGTGATGCGTTTTCTATTGCTGCATGTGTGAATTGACATTTCACCTCATGCATATGTTTGTATGTGTGTACAAATATTTTGAGTTTGCTGTGATCGTTTATCTGCAGATTGTAATTTTATGGTTTCTGTGTATTTTTCATGAGTAAATAGGTAATCTGATATTGCCCTGCGACTTGTGTGGCAGGGCATCTATTCCCTGCATGTAAATTAGTGGTGTATACATTTGTATGTTTGTATTGGTGTAAGTGTACATTTTTTTTTATATATTCTTTGTGCACTCAAAAGATTAGAAACCTTTACACGCGTTCAATTTTATGTTTGTGCGTTTTTAGAACCTTGGCAAATACACATGTTCAAAGATATTTGAACATACTGCCGAGGGCAAAAAATATAAATGTGCTGTCTTTGATTGTTAATAAGTCGACTGTATGTGTATATATTTTATTCATTTATGAACATTCTGCTATTACAACTATTACTAATATTAAAGAAAGGTGGCCGCTGTGATGTCTTAAATTTAACTCATTTAAATTTAATTCGTTGTGTTGATACTTTTAATGTCTTCTCGAAGTTGGTTTAGCTCTTTATTGTTGTTGTTGCTCCTGATTTGAAGAGGAGTTATTTGGTCTTCCTTTATATCTTTTATATCCGCTACAATTGGGTCCAGTATCGGAGTGACGTCACTCTGCGTTTTGAAAATTTGAATGCCAGAAAATGTAACGCCTTCGTATCTTGCCGGTCAGCCAGCTTTGATGGAAAGAATACCTAGCGCTGGAATATTCAGTGTCTCAGTTTTATCTTTTTGACAATCTAAGTGGATTTTTGAGTTTTTGAACACCTTGAAAATCCATTTATTTTCTTCGAAAAGTTCTGTCCAAAAGATTGTTTTTCTGGTCTCCTCATATTTGCAATCTGCGTGACTGCTTTTAAGTAGCGCTGAAAGTTCGCATGTTTGATCTAACGCAGGTAGCCAAGGCGTTTTCCCTTTGCAAATCAGATGGTTGTTAAGGCTTTTGGTGCATCTATTTAACTGCGATTGCGAAATAAAAAAATAAGAGTTTAGCCCGAAGTTGTAGACTAAAATTTCACCTCTTAGTTTCACTTTTAAGGTCCTTCCATTATACTCATACGGAATGACTATTAATTTAAATACCTCCGAAGAGTCACACTGTATCAGTGGTAGTTCAGCCTTTATAACCCGTTTATTACCCACGATTAATCCGCGTGTTTGCATCAAATTATAAACATCACGTAATTGAGTGTTAGTTTGCTGACCAGGTATTAATAGCTTTGTCGGTAGTTGGTCTTTAATTAACATAAGTTCCTTTTGTAGTTGTGCTGGAGTTAAAAGTGTGGGATTAATTCTTCCGTGGTACAAATCTACCAGTAATTCTATGATTGCACTTTTTCACATTCGCTAATTAAAATCGTGATTTGTGTTACTAACATTTGAAACTGAATGGCCATTTTATCACGATTGATATCTTTAATGATCTCTGACTGATATTTGTTTATTTGTGCTTTGATTTTAAGGAATTGTGCATTGACTTCATTCGAATTTTTATTTATGATGGCCGCAGTAGAATTAATCAAGGAGACTTGAGCTTTCAGTCTGTTCTTGATCTGATGCTGATTATTGAGTAACGTCTTGAAATTGCTTTCTATCATTTCTTGATCATCGGCATCCATTAATCCAAACAGCATATTGTAAATAGAGCCAACCCATTCTAACGGTGCTCTTTTTTGACGGTTATTATACACAATCAAGTTATGGTTGTGACTTATACCTTCGTAACGCCTTCCTAATGACAGCGATATGACATTGCACGCTTCTTCAAATTGCGATAGGAGCTGACATTGATCTTTTATTTTATGTAGACAATTCAGTATCATGTTGCATTGTTGGAAATATGCGTCAAGCTCATAAAATATAAGCATATCAGAAGTAGATGTAATGACATCCATTTTTCTAAGTGATTCTAAGTAAACAGTTGTGTTCTCCGGAAGTTTGCTTACCGTTGCACTGATCCCTTTTGAATTAGTTATCGTCATACCAAGACTTCTGGTTGTCATACAAAACAACACCAAGAGTAAAAGTCCAAATATACTCATATTCATGGGTCGCTTCTGTTTTTGTATAGTTGTGGTTAGGGTAGTTTTTACTTCCTCATATTTTTTAGTATTATCCGTCGCTTTGACAAGAGGGCATAACTTGTGGATTGGTCTCTTCAATGTATTATTTTGAAGTTTTAATGTCACAACTCGAACACGACCGTCACTGCCGGGATGTGTTTCTATAACTTTTCCAAGAGGCCACCTGGTGGGCTGAGTGTTCTCGTCCTTAATAATAACTATATCACCTTCGCTAATGTTGTCTGTCGGAGTTTTCCACTTGTTTCGTTGCTGGAGTGTATGTAAATATTCATTCTTCCAGAGATTCCAAAAATCTCGATGAATTTTTTGTATAAGCTTAACGAGGAGATGTTGTCATCTGCTTCTGAAAATGAAATTGAACTTAATGGTTTTCCAATCAAGAAATGTCCAGGTGTTAGTGCACCTATTCCATTGTCATCATTTATAGCGTAAAGTGGGCGCGAGTTCAAGGATGCCTCTATTTGCGCTAAAACTGTTGACATTTCTTCAAATGTTAATTTCGTTTCTCCCACTGCCCTTTTTAAGTCGTATTTCATTCCTTTAACACCTGCTTCCCACATTCCTCCAAAATGTGGGCCTGCCGGGGGAGAAAAATGCCAAGTTATTTGCTCGTTTGCTAAAGTAGGTGACACCTCAGAGTTTTTTTTTTTAATGCTGTTTTAATTTCTTTATCAATCCACTTGTTGGCTCCCACAAAATTAGTTCCATTGTCTGAGTAGAGGTGAAGACACTTTCCTTGTCTGCCAAAAAACCTTCTCAACGCTGCCAAAAAGGCTTCTGATGATAATTCACTGACCGCTTCTAGATGTATTGCCTTTGTTGAGAGGTACACAAAAACTGCTACATATTCTTTGAAAGATTTTTTCCCTCGTCCTTTAGAGCATCTCATTTGGAAAGGTCCAGCATAATCAACTCCGGTATAAGTAAAGGGACTTGACGTTGATACTCGGAACTCCGGTAAGTCGCCCATCATTTGTGTTGCAGTGACTTGCTTATATCGTATGCACTTGCAGCAATTTCGTATACAACTTTTTATTGCATTTTTCACCCCTATTATCCAATATTGTCTTCTTATGACCGCTACGGTTAATCGGTTTCCACCGTGTATAGTCGTAAGGTGAGCATCTTTGATCACTCAAGAAGTTAAGTTGGATTTGTTTAGAATTATGGGGTGCTTTGAAAAATACGATAACTCTGCGTTTGCTAGTATACCTCCGACTCTCAAAATTCCCTTTTTATCCAAAAATGAGTTGAGATTGATGATTTGGCTTTTATTGCTAAGCTGTTTACTTTTGAATAGTTTGTTAACTTCGTCTCTGAAAAACTGTTTCTGTGACTCACGGATTATTATATTTTTGGCAGTCTGTAGTTCTTTTACTGATAAATTTATGGATTTGTGATTTCTCTGCCTTTTCCCAAATCGTAGTATGTATGCTACTACCCTTTGCAGTTTCAACCAACTTGAATATCGACTTATCAAATTTTCGATAAACTCAGTTTGGATTTTTGATGTCGATAACACTACTGCTGCGGTGCATATTCCGACTGTTGGCCATTGGTTTTCAGGTAATTCGAGCCATTTTGGCCCACACCACCAGATGTCCATGTTCAGTAATATATGAACTGGAACACCTCTTGATGCTACATCTGCTGGATTGTCTTTAGTACTCACGTGTTTCCACTTTGCTTGGGGAGTAAACTTCCTGATGTCTTCAACCCGATTTCTTATAAATTTGTCTTTGCTTCTTGAATTTTCCATCCAAGGTTATTGTTGAATCACTCCATGCGTAGATTGTATGACTTACGGCAATGGTTTTGATCACTTTATTGATCAACTTCGCCAACAAATGCGCTGCACAAAGCTCCAACTTTGGTACTGTTTTCCAATTTTTAAGCGGATTAACTTTTGTTTTTGCTGTTAATAGTTTGACGCTGTTGCCTATTTTTATATATACAACTGCTGCATAGGCCTTTTCTGAAGCATCACTGAATCCATGTATTTGAATTTTAGAGTCCATGTAAGTTCCTATCCAGCGTGGAATTCGCACGTTTTCTATTACACTGAAATTCTCTAAGAAGTGCAACCATTCCTTTTGGAGATCGTCGAGACCAAAGCTTTTGAATATATAACTTTGCGACTATTATTATGGGTGAGAGCCAACCTAATGGATCAGATATCTGCGCAATCTGAGAAAGAACACTCCTTTTCGTTATCTCTTTTCTAGGCTTCAGATTAATTTGGAATTGAAACTCATCTCTTTGTGGATCCCAATGCAGCCCAAGTGTTTTGATTGCTTCATTTTCCTTAATTTGAATTATTTCGTTGTCTCCAGTAGTTGTTATATTTTCAGTGATGCTACTGTGATTTGATAACCATTTCCTGAGGTGAAACCCGAACGTTTGAAGATGTTTGCTTAGGTCTCTTTGGACCGTTTGACATTGTTGCACGGAATCCGCGCCCGTCATAAGGTCATCCATGTAGAAGTCTTCTTTTATGATTTTTGCAACCATTCGCTTGGACATTTCTTCGCAATTTCCATTAGTGTACGCACAGCTAGATATGGTGCTGATGCAGTTCCGTACGTCACCGTTGTTAGCTCGTATTCATCTATTCTATGCATAGGATTTTCACGCCATACAATTCTCTTCCTTAAGCCTCCATTTGAGAATGATGTCAAATATGTCTCGTTGTAGCTTGGGTCCTGTGTACATGATGTCATTAAGGCTCTTTCCATTAGATGTTTTTGCTGATGCATCAAACACAACTCGAAGTTTTGTTGTTAAATTATTTTCCCGTAGAACAGCTTGATGTGGTAAATAATACTTGCCTTTCACTGCCTCATCTGCTTTAGTCATGTGCCCGAGATGTATGTACTCGCGGATAAATTTATGATAGTCTTCTTTCAGTGTAGTATTATTTTTGAATTTATTTTCCATTGAAATAAGATCTGCTACTGCTTGCTTGCAGGACTCTCCCAATTCCTTATCCTCTTTAAACGGAATTTCTACAACAAATCTCCCATCAGTATCTTGCTTAGTCGTTTCTTCAAACTGCTTCAAACATGTATCATCTTCTTGGATGTTTTCGTCAGCTTGTATTTCTTCCAACTCCCAGAATCGTTCGAGATTTGTTAGCGCTGACGTTAGTTTCTGAGAACTATTTTGTTTTATTATTCCAGACAATATCCAGCCGAATTTCGTCGCTTGTCCAAGAACTCCGTAGGATTTTTTAACGCCGTTTTCTATTATTCTGCTAAATACGTCTGCTCCAATTAATCTATCTGATTTGTTAAACGATGGGTCAGATAGCGTGTGATTTTCCCATATTTTGAAATTATACTTAAAGGATTGATCAGGTTGTGCGCTGGTGAGCGTTGGTAAAACTACGGCATTTACTTTTTCAGTATGTTGACTCAGGAATCTTGGCTTAATTTCTACTTGAACTTTGGATTTAGATTCACTAACTACGGCATCACCTAGACCACAAAGTTTTGTATTGGTTTGCGAGGTAACTTCAATATCTGTGCTGCTTCTTCGGATATTGATATAATTTGCGACCCTTGATCTATTAGCGGCCGTAGCAAGATGTATTCTCCACTTACTGCCTTCGCCCTTACCTGAGTTGTGGCTAGAATTACCGTTGTGGAGGTAACTTTTGTGGACATTGATTTTTTACTCTCTTCGGATTTAAAATGCAAGAGCTCATTATGGTTTTTGTTGCATTTTTTGCACTTCTATACGCTGCTACAAGATTCACCAAATTTGTGGCAGAGACATCTGTAGCAATGTGATATGTGATTAGTCGTGAATGTTTGATGCTTGCGATTTTTGTACACGCGTTCGTTTTCCACTATTGTTTTTAATGTTTGGAACTGTTGCTCCAAAAAACTTAGAATATCAGACAACTTCTAAACTTCTCTGGTTTTTCTTACTGTTTGCTCATATAACTTGAGCCTTTCCTTGTCTAGCTTCCGAAGTTTAACTTGAGCAATAAATGGATCAGCTTCCTCTATTGGAAAGTTCAATGATTTTATAGCGTTAATGCATTCCTTTGTGGTGTCTAACAATTGCCTTACACTTTCTGCATTTTCGCTATTTATTTCCGGTTGATGTTCACTTTATTTATTTCCGGTTGTGTTCCACGTTTGTTGTCGTACCTTTGTTTTAAAAGATCCCATGCTGCTCGTAATTCTCTTTTGAAATATGTAGATGCTGAATCAACCGTGCCGCTTCACCTTTCAAGCAACGCCGAAGCCGTTGCATTTTTTCGGCGCTTGATATCTGCTGATTCTTGTGAACCATGTCTTGAAATATGCTGTAAAAGTTTACCCATTCTTTTGTTTCACCGTAGAAAGTCGGAATTTTTAGCCTCTCCAGTTCTAAGTTAGAGCGATAGCTTACTTTAGGCTCATACTTTATTAAACTTCTTTGTAACAGCGATGTTTTATGGAAGTATTCATTTAGTATTTGACGGCGGAGTCCTTATACTTCTAGATTATGATACCTGTAGCTCGTTTCTGTAACAATTCTCTACCAAGGCGAATTGAGATATGAATTCGCCGCCCTGTTTTCTACAGTAGAGAAATAATCGATAGAGAAAAGTTACAGAAACGGGCTACTGTTCAGCTCGTTGCTGTACCAACTCTGTACATCCCTAAATAATATTTCCAAATACTTAAGCTGATTTTCAACGATTATATCGTCAAACTCACAGTCTTCCATTTTCTCCCTTAGATCTTCAATTTTCCTTTTAAAAATGGTTATTTTGTCATCCTATTCATATTGGAATTCTTCAACTTGTTTCACTATTTGGATTACTGGCGGAAGTGCTTCCTTTTGGTTATCGTATCGTTGTAGTTATTATTTCTGAAATAGTCTTCTTCTCTAATGCCATCTGCCATTAGCTTCTCATGATTGGCATCGTACTCTTTTTGCAGCTTTCCAAGGGATTTGATGGTTTCCTCAATCTTCGATTTCCGCTGTGGTTTGCTTGAGATAGCATTGCCTATTTGTATAACTTTTGCAGTTATATCAGATTGGCTCTCAAGAACCTTTCTTCTGTTTATTCCCATGACTGCTTGTTGTACTTATTGCGGTCTTGTTCTCCAAAGGGATCGTTGGAGATAATTGATTGGTCGCCTAGTTGACCTTGCTGTGCCTCTACTCACAGCTGTGTATCCCTTTGAATCGCAAATAATGAACACTGCGTATAGTCTCTTGCTATTACAACTTGTGTGTATCAATTTTATGTATGTGGAAATCTGTTCCCGTCTTACTATGTGTGGACCAAATGTCCTTTGCCTATACAAATTATAGGGCTTTTTAATTATGCGAGAAATCTATGTCCCGGCTTTTAGTGCCGCTTAGCTCAATTTAAAGGCTCGATTGACCACTATGGTCAGTGATGTTGCAGAGCTTACCTCTGGTGGGGGGAAACGAATGATAGACACTGCATTAGCTGAAATTACTCTCATTTTGAGATTCTCTACCCCTTACCGCTGGTGGGGGGAAGTAGAGTCAAATAAAATAAGAGGTTAGTTTTTTAGATGTTAAATGCTTTACCCCTTACCTCTGGTGGGGGTAAGTATATATGTTTGTATATTTACATTAGATAAGAGACCAACGTATTGATCCTCTATTTTGGCTGTGCGCATCTGCTAGATGTGATGCGTTTTCTATTGCTGCTATTGAATTGACATTTCACATCATGCATATGTTTGTATGTTTGTACAAATATTTTGAGTTTGCTGTGATCGTTTATCTGCAGATTATAATTTTATGGTTTCTGTGTATTTTTCATGAGTAAATAGGTAATCTGATATTGCCCTGCGACTTGTGTGGCAGGGCATCTATTTCCTGCATGTAAATTAGTGGTGTATACATTTGTATGTATGTACTGGTGTAAGTGTACATTTTTTTATATTTTCTTTGTGCACTCAAAAGATTAGAAATCTTTACACGCGTTCAATTTTATGTTTGTGCATTTTTAGAACCTTGGCAAATACACATGTTCAAAGATATTTGAACAATACCTCCATGTGAAAATCAAACATACCTAGCAGGGTTGCATAGAGAATCTGACACAAATTGCCAATTAATTATTAATTGTTAATTGGCAATTAATAATTTGAATTTTTGTATGATAACTTGGGTAACAATTAAGGCTTAAATTGGTGAACAGGTTCTCAATTGCCAATTAGGCAAACGAAAGTCAATATGCATTATGTTTGGAAGTGCTTGAACAGGGTAGCCTTGAACCTCATCGCGCTACGTAAATGCTGCAAAATGTGTGGCAGTGTGTTCCACAGGAGGGTAGTGTGCACAAAACAATTACGTTCAGATATCGAACAGTTATAAACAGTTTTTTTTAGTTTGTTTCCGCGATTTGAACGCAAAAAAGATATTCTGTTATATAAATAATTGGGATTTTTTGTATAAATGTAAGTCATTGAAATTGATCCCGAAGATTTTCTTTGTGATATGTGATCTCTACGTTTATGAGTGAAAATGTACCTAACTATGCTGTTAAATAGAACATTCAATTTCCTTTTAGTTGCTGAGTCGCTATTTGCAAATAGTTCGCAGCCATAAAGGAGAGGTGGAATAAGATACGATTTAGCCAAAAGCATTCTGGTTTTTAGTGGCGTAAAATGTTGTGTAACCCAAAGGGTACGAAGCATGCCGTACACTTTACCGCAGCATATATTGATATGATCAGACCAAGTTTCTGTTGAAAGTGATACCGAGATTTTTTACACAAGTGATATAATCAATGGAAATATCATTAATATATAATTTGGGCAGCGTATTCAATAATTCTTCTCCCCAAAACTAAATACTTAGGGGCGGTTACTCAATAGTTGCGTTCCAGATGCTTCACGACATTCACGAAATTCACGATTTGCAGGAACAGCTGTTTTCCCCATTAATAAACCTTATGGGAGGTGGTCATCTGGAACGCAACTAATGTCTGGTTCACACTTATCTGCGGTTAAACATCGTAATCGACGTCTTCGACTCCATGCATATAACAAGGAGTCGGTTACGTCGAGTAACCGGCCCTTAGATTTAGACGGGTATATTAATACAAACAGTTTTCAACAGCCCACGAGTTAATTTTATTTAAATTTACATTCAACAACGAAATACAGTTATTGACATCAGCAATATCACAGTTTGCATAAATTTGGACGTCAGCAGCGTACATATGTATATTGCCCTTAGTTATCACAGTTGGTAACTCATTGATGTACAATGAAAACAGCAGTGTATTCAGAATGGAGCTTTTTGGAATGCCTCGGCTTAAGGGCAAAAAGTCTGAGAGGCCGTTATTTGCGAATACAGCTTGACAGCGTCCAGTTATGTAAGAGCTTAATAAGTGTACAGAGTGGTACGAGAAATTGAAATTATTGCGACGTTTTCTACATAATATTCTGTTATTTACGGTGTCAACAGCTTTAGAATGATGTAAGAGAATCAGAAATTCAAACTTTCCTGAAGCAGCGCGTATATCTTCAACCACATCGGTTAAAGCGGTAATGCATCCACGATTTTTTCTCTAAATCCGGACTGTTTATATGATAATAGATTTTTAGTTGTTAAAAATTCACCCATTTGTTTATAAAGAATGTATTCGCAAACTTTAGATAGAAAAGGTAGGATAGCGATGGGTCTATATTCATTATGACTCTTTGGTATTGGGATAATTTTTGCCTTCTTCCAGCTGGGTGGATATGCGGATGTTGTGAGTATCATAGTAAAGACATGTGTGAAAAATGGAAGCATAAAAGGAAGCAAAGATTTTATAAACGTAAGATGAAGTTTATCTAGACCGACGGCATTTGACTTTATTGACAAAAACGATTACAAAACATCTAACAGACTTACAAATGCAAACTTAAACGAGCTGTTACATTAATTATCACGGATTTGGTAATTATAGTCTATTTCGTTATCACAGGCGTATGAGTTTAAGCAAAGTCAGCATTAAGCTTATTGATATCATCTATGTTTGTGGCACATAAATATTTGCTGACTAGATCCATCTTCTTTCTTTCTAATCTTTTTCGAGACCTCATTTCTTATCGAACAAAAACTTTCAAACAACAATGGAAGTCTGAAACGTTTCCATCGCTTATAAGCGTGGTTTCGTTTAACAATGGGGTCTTTTATTTCGCTACTAAACCATGGATGTTGAGGTTTTTGGGTAATAGTTTTTTTTATAAGGAACAAACTCATCGAATAACAAAGTAAGATTATTTTCTAAATAGGTTATTTGATCTTCCGCGGATTCCATGCAATATACGCAAGACCAATCTATTTTGCTCATCTTCGTACCAAGCTGTTCATAATTAATGTTTTTGAAATCTCTATAGGTGATCGTTTGGGTAGAGGTTATGGGCGGAAAGTCATATTTTAGGAAGACAGGCACGGACAATTCGTCAAACATTAACCTTTTTGAAACATCACTAACAAAGAAGAGATCTAAAAGCGTATTGCTTCTTGCAGTATAATGTGTAGGAAGGGTGAAATTCAAAAGGTTAAGACCCAATGTCGGCAGTTCACTAGGCAAAGAGTCAGCGCATAGAACGTTACAGTTAAAATCACCAGTTAAAATTATATTTTAATAAAGCAACGTGATTTTGTGAAAAAGCTCAGTAAATTAACTAATGTTTACATTGCGATTAGGTCTATAAATGCTCCCAATAGTAACACTGCCTCCATGACTGGGCCGATCACAGCGAAGCAATTTGTAACCATTCATGTTAAAAGGAGTATCTGTGTACCATGGTATAAACCAAGTTTCAGATATGCATATTATGTCTACAGAAGAGGATTCAAAAATATATCTGAACTCATCAATTTTGTTCTTCAGACTTTGAGAGTTTATGTGACGAATTTTTAAGCCACTTCTCTGTTTATAAAGCCCTTTAATTGTGGCATGAGTATTGCCCACGAAACTCACATGATCCTTATGTCGATAAATCATAGTTCTTAGAGTTGCGTGAGCAGCGCAATGAAATAAAAAGCAAATTTGTAAAAGCACGTAAACAAACATTGGCATGGTTTAGGTCTAAACAGTACATAAAGGGTGAAAAAATTTACTTAAACAAGTGAAGAAAAAATACAAAAAGAGCTTGGCTCAAACAGAGTTTAAAAATTTGCGTCTCTACTTCTACTCGCAGATGTTGATGCAAGTTTGTTGCAGCACGAAAACAACAATTGTTCCCTTTTTTGTGTTCTTCTTCAGAGTTTTATTGGCGATTTGAACTCATTAAGTACTCGAATTGGAATGCGTCCATTTTTTGTGTCTTAGCCAGGGTTTTACCAATAAGTATAGGTGTAGAAATTTAAGCTGTCCCAACAACCCATAATTTGTCTGTACCACAATATAGATTGATCTTCACCCAAACACCTGCTTCTGACTTGGGTGGAATCTGTTCGCTTTCCTCTAGAATTACTCGATTGCTGCTGTACGGGCCATTATACCCAAAGCTAGGTGGCACTTCCGAGTTGTTATACATCATGAACCTGTTCTTCAAGTCGATCTGCATACCTTGATCAAGTAAAGAATCTACTTCAATGATGACTTCATCCACAATATCCGCGCCTATGAACTTGTGTAACACCGTCAAATTCCCTATTGAGACTTTGCATGTTAGCTCTCCTACAACTTGGGTGTCCTCACCAGGTGCTGTCCTCAAACTTTTTCCAAACTTTGTAGGCTGGCCTACTTAGGAGCGCGGACGTTTCCCTTGTCTCTTGTTTCTTGTTACATGTGCTGCAATTCGCGGATGAACATCTGGATTTTCGCCCTTTCGAGGTGCTCACTGGATGCGTCCCCAAATGCGAAATGAGCCAATCTCTCAATCTCGGGGGCCAATTTCTGTAAAGACTTATTGGCTTTTTGGTAGCGATTCTCCAGCTCCATCTGGAAAATTTGCATTCTGTGCTCGCTACCATAACGTTTTTCCACTGCACCCATTAACGCATCGTAGTTGTTCCTTTCACAGTCGGGAATAGTCTGCAAGGTTTTCGCTGCTGGCCCTTTTAATGCCACAAACCACGCAGCGGAATTATTGTCCATGCTCTACTTGTTTGCTGTAGCCATCTTTTCGAATTGGAGCTTGAAGACCTGGATAAAAAAAGGATGGATTTTTTAACTTTTGAGTGCTTATCGAAGCAGCTGGACTATTCAACTGCAAATCTCGGAGACGGTCTTCTAGCTCATCCAACTTAGCGTCGACTTTGTCCTGTTTCTCCTTAATTAGCGTTTCGGTTTTATCTTGCCGCTCTTCGATTTTATCCTGTCTCCCTCTAAGTAACGCTTTATCTTTACTAAATTCTCCTGAGGCTGCACCTTTTCATCCAACTGCGATGCCATGTATGTTTTTTGTGATTCCAGCTGGGATCTCAGACATGCGTGGATCCCGCACTTGCAGTTGTGATGAAATCCACGATGACATCTGCGACATACGTGTATCCAGCTGGAATGAAATTGCAGCCACTAACATGTTGATGTCTCTACCCGCTGATGAACAAGGAGCTTTTTCCTGTTTTTTAACCTTCGTATATGTCTGCTGCATACCCTTCGATGAACCAGTAACCTCTTCCATCTGTTCGTCCTTCATGGATGTCACGTCGTCCTCACGATGGAAGTCGTATTTGTTAACGTAGATGCCTTCCTTTTCCATACCCTCTCGCAGCCGTGATAGTAACTTCACTTTTCTGCCGGAGGTTGATAAATTTCGCTTTTTCAACTCCTGTTTGAGTTCCTCGATCTTTAGCTCTTGAATTTATACCAGTTTCAGGACTTTATCCTATGGGATTTATTTAACAATCTGCTTACATCTAATAACAATTGTTACGATTATCTCTGTTTAGTTGACGGATTTAAAAAAAAACGCTCAAGACCTCCAAACTACTGTGCTTTATTGTACAACAAACACTTTAAAATACTCGCTAATGCAATAACAATACTTTACAACACTCGTTAAAGCAGCTGCAATGGTTTACAAAACTTTCTAACACACTTGATGTCTGTTTCACCACTTAACTGTTCGCTTCGCGTTGCCGCAGTATTCACCACAATACAGTATAAACTGTGCAAGCACATATCATATCTTTTGCAATGAAGGCGAGTTAGTATAAGCATTGAAGAAATCTATACGCAGTTTTAGATTAAGAAGCTAGAAACGAGGGAGAAATCGGACCTAGTTCCCTTTTATAAAATCGTTAATGGCCAAATCGATTCCCTGGAAATCCTGGAACAATTTGGACTAGTTTGTAATAAGCCTGACTTAAGGTCTAAAAGGAAAGGTTATTAGGTACAATAAAAATCTCAAAAAATTGTATGTGTTGTCGGCCTAGGAATCGAATAGTTAATATAGTCAATAGTCGTTGTGCAGGCATAAAATTGTTTTAATAAGCCTGACAGAAGATCTAAAAGGAAAGGTTATTAGGTACAATAAAAACAAAATTTATGTGCTGCGGACCAAGGAATCTAGTAGCTAATACAGTCAATAGTCATTGTGCAGACACTTACTTTTTGGGGGTTCGTTTTTCGTCTTTCGTACAAATTTAATGCATTTTAATTAAATGTTTACCTTTCACTTATGTATACCTAGTTAATTGTACTAGCTAATAAGGATGTAGTGTACAGTCGATTGGCGTAATTGAATAAGTAAAATATAAAATAAAAATAACGAAGTTGTAAGTCAAAATAAAAAGTTCACGTTCACCGTTGCATTGAACTGTATAGCGAGCTTAAGGCGATATTATATCGCTAGCTTTTATGCAGCGTTTTTGCTGCATTTAAAATGCAACATTTAGCACTTTCGAACATATGTTTTCTAAAGCGTTCATGCTATCGCCTTTAGCAAATTTGCTGTGGCGAATACTGCGGCAACGCGAAACGAACAACAAAAAAAAATTGCAGAATGTTCGAGGAATGATGTAAAATATTCGACAGCGAGGAACGTTAAACGGATGAATACTGCGAACAGCGAGGGGATGAGAGAATGTGCGATAGACGTCAGAACGTTCTACAGTTGCCATGAGTGCGAGCGCAGTTATATAAGGCCGTTGCTACAGCGCACACCAGTCAGTTGCGAATCAACAAGCTACTAGTTAAGTTGTAAAACAGATATAAATTGTGTTAGCAAGTTTTGTAAAGCGTTGTAGTTGCTTTAACGAGTATTGTAAGTGTTTGTTGTACAATAAAGATAATGTTCTGTAATTTGGGTATCTTGAGCGTTTATTTAGCAATCCAGCGATACGAGCCCAGAGATTTTGGTAAATCCGTCAAGCATTGGAGGACAATCGTAACAATTGTTGTCAGAAGTGGGATTCTTAAATGAATCCCGTAGGACAAAAATTTTTGAAAATGGCAAAAATGCAAGACCTAAAGACAGAAAGAAAGTTACCAACCTCCGGAAGAAGAGTGGAGTTACTATCACCGCTGCGAGAGGCTATAGAAAAAGAAGGCATTCAGGTTGAAGAAAAGAGACAGGCTCCCGTTATGGACATGAACACGTTATTGGCTACCATGTCGCAGATCTCATCACAGATTTCATTCCAACTGGAAGCGCAGAGGTCGCAATTGTCGTAAGATGTCTCAGCACAGACAACTAGACACGTTTATCACCAGCGTTATCAGCGCAGATGTCATCCCAACTGGAAGCACAGGATGCAAAGATTGCACAAATACAGGAAAAAATCGAAAAGAGACAGGACCAAGTCGAGACTAAGATGGCGCGTTGGAAGGTCGTCTCTGAAACTTGCTGTTGAGTCGTCCAGTAGCATCGACGAACGATGCCAAGGTAAAAACTCCATCCTTAGACGGCACGATTCCTTTCCAAGTCTTTAAGCTCCTGTTCGAAAAAACGGCTATGCCAAACAACTGAAGCATGGAGGATAAATCCCCTGCGCTGTTTGTTGCATTGAAAGGACCGGCAGTGGAAATCTTGCAGACTATTCCTGACTGTGAAAGGAACAACTACGATGCATTTATGGGTGCTGTGGAAAGGAGTTATGGAAGTGCAGATGCATCTGGGGAGCACCTCGAAAGTGCAAATATCTAGAGGTTCATCAGCGGAATACGTCTCATATGCCCAGGCATGCGAAACGGCGGCGCTCCGAAATAGACCAGCCTACCAAGCCCATCGAGTGGAAGTGGAAACAGAAGACGAGACAAATGAAATGCTGAAGAAGATAATCCAACTGCTGGGCGAGAAAAATAGTGGCACTGGCAAATGCTTTTAATATGGAAAGCCAGGCCACTTCGCCCGCGATTGCAGCGCAAGTTCCAACAGGAACAACAACTCGGCAGGACCCAAACGCAGAGCTGAATAAGATGAACCAAACTCCTGTAAGTCGTTAAACTAAAAAGAGCCAGCAAGAAGGGCCGCAGTTGAAGGGTCCATAATCTCCGTCTCAAAAATTGGCCGGAAGGCGAGCAACCTCACTGTTGTTGGATGTGTGAATGGACAAGAGCTAGTGCTGGCAGTGGATACTGGAGCATCACATTCCATTATTCGACCTGATTTGGCCACTTGGTAAGTGAAGCCACCACCTGGAGCAAAGCTGCAGACTGCAACTGGTGAGGGTACCCAAGTGATAGGTGAAGTATCAAGCGAAGTATAGTGGCAGACTTTGTGGATGAAGTCATTATCGGCGTGGACTTCCTACTTTGCCAAGGCATGAAGATTGCCCTCCAGGGAATGATTTGTCAAGGCATGAATATTGACCTTCAGGGTATCATCCTGACATATCGCGACAGGAAAGGGCCCCTTAGAGTTGGTTACGACAACCAGTGCTGTCTTTTTCTCGCCCAGCAGACGGTTGGTCTTATAGGAAGTGCCTAAGATTCCACCAGGAGAGTTTCTGGTTGGAAGAGAGCCAATGAACTACGTTACTATGGTGATACGCCGGTGGCTGGAAATGGAGGTTGCTGTGGAAGCAGTGATCGTGCTTCGAAGTATCCAGGAAAAGGTCATGGTCGGCAGAGGATGCAAAGGCAAGCATCAAAGCCTATTCCCGGGATGAGGTTACACGCGGCGGAAGAGCGAGATACGGAAACAATAGGCAAGTTTCAGCGTAAGGATCCGAATTCATCAAAATGTGCCAAACGCAGTGCAGCTCGAGACCGAAGCTTGGTAGTCATAGCCAGAGGAAGCGGCGTAAATCCGGCGAAAAGGGTACCCATGAGAAGAGAGATTTTCTGGTCACCACCAGTGGCCGGCAAAAGTACGGCCATGTGAGATGGTGCACTCCCGGAGATAAGCCGTAAGCAATGTTCAGTAACGCATTGAGCCGAGGGGGTTTCCAGGAAGGCGATTTGGTGTTGTTGTACAAGCCTCAGCGGAAGAAATCGACTCCAAACAACGACGTAACTGGAAAGGTCCGTATAAGATTGTCAAACGGCTGAATGACGCAGCGTATCGAATCCAGACCGTTGGGAGAACGAGAACCAATATGAAGGTGGTCCACTTGGAAAGACTTGCAGCGTTTGCGAATACTGCGGCAACGCGAAGCGAACAACAAGAAAATGGCAGGATGTTCAAGGAATGACGTAGAATATTCGACAGCGAGAAACGCCAAGTGGAAGAATACTGCGAACAGCAAGAGAATGTGCGATAGACGGCAAAACGTTCTAGAGACTTTATTTTGACTATAACTGCGGGCTAATATCTTTGAAATTAAAATTTTTGTAGATATGAAAATTTTTAAAATCTCATTAGAATCAGCTTCATTTTAGGTATTGCATTTTCATTTTAATGTAAATGTGGAAATACATACTTACACAAAATTACACACTAAGTGAAACACACTCATTTATAAACCCATTTTGGCAATTTTCTAGCATTTATTTTTTTTATTCAAATACTTAATTTTAAAGTATATTAGACAATTCTTTTTGGTTTTTTGTGTTTCCGACAGGGTAGGAGTATGATGTATTTGACAAGGGATGACGGAAAATCGTTGCACAATACATCATACAGTAGATTAGACATTTAAAAAACTTAACTCCAATAATTCAGCTATTAAATTTTTGCAATTCGAAATTTCCTTTCCATTAAATTTATTAAAAGTTAATTTCAGTTTCTTTATGTCAACAAGGAATTCTGGTTTAGGTTTTATTTGACCACCATTTGAAATTTGGTCTATCCATGTATATGAATGGAAGATTTTCTCTTCATATTCGGTATAATAATTCCTGCACCTGGGAACAAACGCGTCCGCTTAGAAATACCCGGCTGCGATGGGCAACAAATAAAGTTACTGGCACTAAAATGGTCTTCGCGCACACGTGAAGAGTCTCGTAATGAAGTATTGATACTTCGGAATTTAAAAATAACGCACAAGTTTGCTGTCCTGGCTCTTGTCAAACACAACATACCGCCCGTAGTTCCGTTTCATTTTATTATGTATTTAAAATCAGGCGTACAGCTCACAATTGAAAATTTATATTAAAAAAATTTAAATTTTTAATAGCATAGGGTTAAGAATTGACATTTTAGTCGCAGTTCAAAAGAGAGAAATGTCGAAATCAACAGTATTGAACCTTTTTGAGAACTCCTCGGTTGTAAAATCTGATCAGGGTTGTTAATGAGAACGAGCATGAATTTTGTTGATTCAGAGTTGTATACAAAATTACTGTGGTATGAAAGGGAGCAAAACCCGTACTATGGCAGAGTGTGTAATAGTGCTCGAAACTAATTGCAAAAGTGGAAAGCATTGCAAATTATTGTCTATTATTATAGATACTAGTACAGATTATCATAGTTCAGTGTATAATTTGATATATTACACCGTACATGATAATGAACTGTTAAATGCTAAAAACGCTTGTAACTTGTAGATCACTCACTGGGTGTGCTTAATGGACTGTCTGGGCGGAAGCGCTGGCAGGCGTTGGGGTCTGTATAACTAAACAAACCTTGTTTTTTTTAATAAAGACTTAAATGTATTCGGAAATTTAGAATTTGCCTTGATAAATTCACAAAATTTACGTTTTTCATAAAAATATAATCTTACAATGGACTTTTTTTATTTTAAACTTACATTTGAGAAAACTCCATTCAATGCGATAATTACGATTTGAGTTTTCTAGTTTATAAAACACAAGCGTTAATTATGTGCTTAACTATTGATATTATTTTTCATTAAGCATGAATATCAGCATACATTAAAGATCAATAATATACTTAACCTACATTTTGTTCATAAATAACACAAAATTATGTATATTTTATCCTCGAAATGAACTATTTCTAATCATGAGGCGAAATTCGCTAAAGTAAGTGTTGCCGTGCGCGCAAAACGAAAGCGCGGCACACAACCCAAAAGTACTCCTCGGGGACCAAATGGTGAAAAACTGCGAAAAGGTTTATTACTGTATATATATCTGATCGTAACAGTACATTTACATTTACTTGTAACATTTGTACATTTTGCATTCAACTCACGCAGGGTTGCACGAAAAAAAAATTGAATGGCTAAAAACATCAAAATATAAAAAAGAAATCAAAATATTCGACATAAAAAGGTGTTTGCATTGTTTAACTTTACATTCTACTTTTAGTTTAACGGCCTTTCAACTAATAGCTTTCAACAAAGGTGGTCGCCAGCCAACATTTAGCCATTCAACTTTTTTTTTCGTGCAACCCTGCGTGAGTTGAAAGCAAAAGTTGAACGCGAAATCGCCTCGTGCGAACACCTTTTTACACTCGGCACACACGACGAACATGTGCGCGAGCGTACTGGGGCTTGCTGTGCATGTTCGACGTTTGGGGGGCGGTTCACGAGCATGTTCGCCAAAAATCAAAAAATTTTGATTTTCAGTGAGCATGTTCGTCGTTTTTGGCGTGGTTTGCGAACATTGCATTGGAAATAAAAACAACAACCTTATTTTGTGTTGATGCTTGCACATCGATGGATAAAAACACCGAAACCATGTGCGTTAATTGAATTTTTTATAAATGAGGGTAAATTACTATATGCATAAGTATGTATATACATACAAGTATGTACAATATAAATAAATTCAAGCAACACATTCATAAAAAAGCGAATTCAAAAGCATTGCAATCGATATCGTAATAGCATACCATGATACCAAAAAGAAGGTAGTTTCAATAAACAACTTTTAACGGATAATAAATTTTTTGAAATTGTGCGTATTATCAACGGCCTTGCCACTTTGATAATATTAAAACAGTAAATCGGAGTATTTGCTTTCCCATATTTATACCAATGTAATAACATTTCAAATCAAACACCATTATCAGTGCTTGGTACTTTTTTTTATTAAAAATATTTAAAATGTAAACTGTTAAAGGAGACTTCACCGTAATTGTTCTTTTCATTTTGTAACAAAAACCACTCGCGCATTATTGAGTTACTTTTCTGTTTTCTTATTTGGAATGCAATCAGGCGATTTAAAAATTGAATTCTAAAGAATGTTCTTCCTTTTTATATTTCCGTTCAAATTTACTTTTAAATTTCTCATAAGATTTTGCAAAAAATTAGGCTTTGTGATTAACGCATCATCATTAAATTTCACAAATTTTTAATTTATGCAAAACACCTGAAGCCGGCTTGAACAGACCGCCCTCCGATAAACAACTAACAGATCGTCGTTTAAAGTACAAAACCGTGTATCAACAAAATGCAAAACTGCGTATGTGAGGTCGCATAAATTATTTTGTAGAGAGTAAAAACACTCATATTTCAAAATGATTCTCTTTTTTTACAAAGAAATCGCATTTCAGGACGAATGGATAAGCCTTGAGCCAAGAGCTTGTGTGAGCAAATCCAATTTTTGGCAAAAAATGTCAGTTACGCGGTTTTGCAGAACGACGATACGCGGTTTTGTACTCTAAGCGACGATACGTAAGTATGCACTTTCTTCATGCTTTCTGAAACCTATTCGTCAACCCCATTTTCGAAATCATGTAGCCGGCATAATTTTCTAGTTCATCATATTCCATATATATGAATGTACTGATAAAATCTTCTGCTTAAAAAAATATATATATTTCTTCTAGTGATCAGGTAGCATGAATTTGATGAAATTTCATAATTTTATTAAAATTCAGATGGTTAACAACAACAACGAATGTCATTAAATGAAACTACCTTCTTTTTTGTATCATGAAAGCATACTAAGCTTTTGACAAACAGCCGTGTTCTAGTCGCTTACTCAGATCCGTATCCATGAACCAATTAGAACAGATCTGACCGGTTGAGAAGCAGCCATTTGTAATAGCAATTGAGAAAAAAGTATGTGACGTTCGGGATTTTGAAGTTTGCTATTTCTGTTTTGCTTCTTTCTTTATGTGTATTTTGTCTGTGGTATATTTCAGTGATTTTTAAGCGATTTCCAATAAGCTTTTTGTGCAAATGTAATTAAAATCAAGTGCGCGGTGATTGGATGCAAAAACACGCCCAAAAATAATAAATTGGTTGGCACAAACATGAGCTACAATATTACTTGCATTTTTTTCTTTATGCTTCGTCTTCATATTCTTTGTTTACTTTTCACAGAAAATAACATGTCGCCGAAACTACAAACGTCAGCCAGAAAATTACTTTTTTCTTTTGCTTCATCTTGTCAGATCTTGTGTAGTTGGATCATGATCCGTATCTATAACGATGAATTCGCACGGAGAAGATGATATTCTTAAAATCATACTAAAAAGGAAGACGAAATTTTAAGCAAAAAATGCAATACAAAACCTTGAACTGTTTAAACCATAACTGAAAATTTGTTTGTGTATATATTCATTTGTCGGTGCTGTCAACTAAAATTGCCTTAATTAATTATAAAACAAAACAAACAAAGTGTATCACAAATTGATCCAGATTTTAACAGCATCATATTCACGATGCAGCGAAACAAAGTTGGCGCCTTCCGCGGACCGCTAAGCATCTCTTTCCCGATTTGACAGCATCCAACCTTTCGCTGACGTCACATTAGGGGTCTTCCCTTAAACTCGAAAAATCCTCGTAAACCGCGTAAAGCTCATAAATTTACGAGCCTCGTAAAAAAACTGTCAAAATTTGTATGGAGTTCAATTTACGAGCCCCTCGTAAAATTACGAGGCAAATTTTATGCGGAAACGACCTCGTAAACTTCAGTGTTGCCGAGGGGCCGAAATTTGTATACCAAACTGTATGATAAAATAATGAAAATAAATGGAAAAAATAATAAGCGAATAAAATGAATAAATCTCATCCACTTACTGTATTGACTTAAGTTTTCTAATAATTTTCGGCATTTTCAATTGTTTTTACTTACATAAAACAATATTTGCTACGTTCCAAATGTACCTAAAATAATGAACCGAATGCACTTTCAAATTTAAGAAGCTGAAGAGTTGGTACAATTCAACCTAGTTTTACATCACTATTTCGCACCACTTGTTCGCTTCTTCCCAGGGTTGTGCCTGTAAAGCATTTACATTATTTACAACAATTCTTTGCTTTTATATAATGTAAATATTTTCAGGGTGACATTTTTGGTGTTAATAATATACATTTGTAAAGAATTGTAAACAATGTAAATATTGGTATATATTAGTTGTGTACGATGACCATTTCTCACGGAAATGATCTGGATCATTCTTGTTGGGGTTGGCAGTACTAATTTTATACTACTAGCACGAGGAAGACGCAATGAACTCACTAAATGCGGAAAAGTACATCTAAACGAATATGTGTTCTGTGTTTGGAAACAACCTGGTTTCGGCGTTGTGCCATCTTCAGTGTCATTTTTCATTCTCTAGGAAACAACAGTAACCAAAAAGGAAAATATATTCACTTAAATAAATATTTAATATAAAGACGATTTATTTGAATCAAGTTAAGAGAAATAAATGGCAAAATATCTGTTTGTGTATACATTCATTTGTCAATTTATATACCTCCTAATTCTGACCTTTCTATTTATGCAAAACATTTTTCGGTACTGCTTTCTCTATTTGCTATGGTCAAGCCCTCTGACTCCGTTATCGTGTTGGGGGACTTTAATCTACCGAGTGTTTCTTGGAACTTAATTGACGGTATTCTTATACCAGATTCTTCACGAGATATCTTTAATCAATTCCTGAACGAAATTTCAGATCTTGGACTATATCAAATTAATTCAATTTGTAATAATTTTGGAAAATGTCTGGATTTGGTTTTTACAGACGATGTTTCCAAAATGACGATTGTTCGCAGTTACCCATTCGTTACTCCTGAGGATTCTTACCATCCACCACTTTAATTATCTTTCACAGGGTCATACAATTCAAGTTCTGTTACTAGTGTAAATTCTGGAATTCGGCGCTATTCGTTTAAGAATGCTAATTATGATAAGTTTAGGTCAGAGGTATCTAAAATAACTTGCCCAGAATATGACGGCAATGTTGAAAACAGTGTGTTACATTTTAGCAATACCTTATATAGTATTTTCGATGCAGTTCGAAAGTTAGTGTTTCCCGCAATGCATTATGGTTTAATAGGGATTTAAAACGGTTAAAAAATCAGAAAACCAAAGCATTTAAGCTTTATAAAATGTCAGGACAATCCTCCCACTACGCAGCTTATTCCATTCTCCGGCATAAGTATAATGTATTAAATAAAGAATGTTACAGGAAATATATCAATAAGGTTAGTTTCGTTAATTCAAAACGTAAAACTAACGGGTTTCCTTCAACACTAAAAATTAACGATGTAATTTCTAGCGATGAATACACTATTTCCGATATGTTTGCTATTTTTTTTGAATTAAACTATTCTGCTATCACTGAATTAGCAGAAGAAAAGCTTTCTAGTAACCCCTCCTTTTTGACATGCTTTGACTTCATTCGAATTCCATCAATATCTGCTGACAATGTTTTCCTTCACCTGAATCGGTTAAAAAATTCTTTTTCAAGTGGTCCGGATGGTATTCCCTCATCTGTCCTTAAAAATTGTGCTGATTATTTATATAAACCGTTAACAAATGTCTTCAATGCTTCTTTAAAGCAGGACGTATTTCCCTCCTCGTAGAAGGAGTCGTTTATCGTACCACTATATAAAAATGGAAGCAGATCAAGTATTTTAAACTATAGGTGAATTGCGAAGATTTTTTCTGTTCCAAAAGTATTCGAAGCATTAGTTACAGATGAGTTATCGTTTTCTATATCGCCAGTTATTCATGCATCACAACATGGTTTCTGTAAAGATAAATCGACTGTATCAAATCTACTAAAATTAACCACACTTGTAACTAAATAGATTTAAATTTAACTTGCAAACAGACGTAATTTACACCGACTTCAGCAAAGCCTTTGATAAAGTATCTCATTCAATTCTCTTATACAAACTCGATCGCATTGGTCGCCCCAATCTTTCAGCAATGGATTTCTTCTTATTTAATGGGTAGGAAACAAAAAGTTATCTTTAAAAGTTATACACCTCGTGATATCCATGTGAGGTCTGGCGTACCGCAGGGTAGCCACCTCGGCCCGCTTTTATTTCTATTATTCATTAACGATCTTCCAAATATATTGGAGTATTCGAATTGTTTAATGTATGCTGATGACGTTAAGACTTTTAAGACCATTAGCACTCCAGAAGATAGGGAACATTTGCAAGCTGACCTGAACAGTGTCAGTATGTGGTGTGAAATAAATTCTATGTCACTCAACTTGAAAATGTGCAAATTCATGTGGTTCTCAAGAAGACCAATTCAATCTCGTACTTATATGATATATGAGTATAACGTGGAGCAGGTAACAAATTTCATTTATCTAAGGGTAACCATGGACCCTAGACTAGAATTTAAGTCTCATATTAACTCTTGTATGAATAGGGCAAAGGGTGTTCTGGCACTTATTAAGCGATGGACTAAGGAGTTCAATGATCCATACGTCACTAAAGCTCTCTTCACTTCTTTAGTCAGGCCAATTTTAGAATATGCGTCAGTTGTATGGAGCCCTAGATATCAAACTCATTGTGACAGACTAGAATCTGTTCCAAAACAGTTTCTATTATTTGCACTAAAAAAACTATCTTGGGACACGTCCAAGAATCTTCCACTTTACAAAAACCGTTTGAAGCTTATAAATTTGCCAACGCTTCACAGCCGTAGAAAGGTGCTTGGTGTTTTATTCATAATAAAACTTTTGAAGGGGCTAGTTAGTAGTCCATTTTTACTGAATGAGATCAACTTTTGTATTGCCTTAAGGCCGTCAAGACATTATAAGCCTATTTCGCTAAGCATTTGTAAAACAAACTTTGAAATGCATGATGCCTTTTGTTGCTTATGCCATGACTTTAATAAGCATTACGATTACTTTGATACCTCCGACTCGCTTTTTACAATTAAGAAAATTTTACTCAGCGTTTTAAATAAATAATGGTAATTGGTATTTGTAGCTTTTAAATTTGAGGCAAATATAATGTAACCGTGTTTTTCGTGCCCGCGTTTCGGTGTAGAACAGACCGATCTGTTGTTAATTCGGGTATCGGTCTGTTGTTCTAACTTCAAGATATCTTCAATAATACAACATCCTAACGAAGCGTTCTATAGCATATCTAATGGTTCATCCTATGGTGCCCATACTGGCGTCTCGAATAGTATCTCGCGTTTCGATTGTACACTTAATAATACATCTAACGGCGCCCTTACTGGCGTCCTTGGCGTACCCTTACTGGTATCTCGACTTTCGATTGTACCCCTAATGGTACATCTACTGGCGTCCACGATGGTAACCTTACTGTTATCACGCGTTACGTATGAGGGAGACAGCTTGGATTATGAGCTCAGTGGATTAGGATATCCTTTTTCTGGTTTACTACCGCACGTATCATCACTACTGGAGGAATACATTGCAAATAAATTGGAAATCTTTTTAAGGCGATCGTTCCTGATATATAACATTGGAGCTGACTGCTTTTTATTGCATAGTGCAATCGCAATAGATGCAATCTCAATAAGTGCTATTTTATGCTTAAACTTTTAAAAACCGTTGTAATTAAATAACAAAAAATAACAAAATAAATAAATAAATGCTGCCACACCATGCAGCAAACACAGCGGATCATAAATTGAACCAGATCTCCATCAGGACCAAATCGTTGTTGTAGCTTTGGCGTGCAAATTTTTTATCCGGATCCCGATCATTGTCCAAGAAAACACAGCAATTGTCTCAGTGCGAACACCAACGTGTTTCAGCCCGGATTGGGCCTGTAAAATATTTACATTATTTACTATAATTCTTTTCTTGTAATTAGTATAAATAATTGTAAACAATGTAAATAATTTACAATTTACAATCGTTTTCAATGTTTTACAAAAATTTTCAATATTGGGCAGTTATTTACAAAACTCATAGTTGTAACAAGAATGATAGAATACAAGATTGCGCCGTCCTGGCCGTTGACATTTGTGTACCACAAGTAAACAAAGAATGAAGAGGAAAGAAGAACGAGTTGAAACTGTCGAAACAGTTAATTTTACAGCGAAAAACGTGTTTTAATTTTACCAAATGAAAAATATTGCATTATTCACCTAATCTATTAGAGAATAGTGAACGTTTTAGTGCACTCAATTGCTTTGCAATTGAGGCTGTTGCAGCAGACGTTTTAGTGCTCTCCATTGCTTCGCAATTAAGGCTTCTTCAGCATTTCAGCGGGACGACTTTATTGTGATGAAATGTTGTCAATGTAATAATAAATAAACATTTCGGGAACAGCTTTGCCGCGCCGTGTATACGCAAAATGCAGCGATTCGTCGCAGTTCTGCACTTGCATCTACGCACAATGAGATGGGCACTATGGCACACTTAATGGAAGGATAACCGCGCGAATCGGAGCCATGTACTGATGGCATCAAGATTTGCATTACTCCGTTGCTGCGGAAATATTCTTTCGTATATTGTTCGTTAACGCAACACATATATTCGTAGACTATGGCAAGATCCTTTTGCATGAACGTATAGCTGATTTACTTCAATATTGACATAACTCAAAAACCAAACGCTCGAAAAACTGCTTTGAAGTTTTGATTTTTATCTTAATGTAGAAAGGCCCCTATCGTGGCTGAAATGTTAAAAAGCCATAACTAACTATAATTTATATTGCATAAACGATGAAATGCATCAAAATCAATAAAAAAGCGAGTTTTTAATTTTTAGTTGGTTACGGCATTTTGTATTTGAACGAAGATGTGAGATAGGGCCTTTCTATGTTAAGGTAACGATATTCTCCCATATCAAAAATGAATACTTATTTTGTTCTACTGGTTTGAGCTAGTGGTAATCAGTACAGGGGGAGAGATTCTGTAACCAGTTAGCGACAATTTTCGAATCGCTATCGCACTTCTTGACGCAAAACCATTCATACCATGCTTCGAAATATTCGAAAATTGTCGCTAACTGGTTACAAAATCAGTTACAATTTTAAAATGGTGCAATATGAATCTAACCCAGAGTTTTTTTCATTTTTCTTATTTTCTTGCTGGCATTTTCAACGAGTTCTTTATTTAGTTTTCTTATTTTAAAGAACATTCTTGCCCTGAAAAATAATTTTTTCACTTTAATGTCGCAATGAATGTTCGAAGCATGCTCAATGTGAGTTTTTACAAAATCATTTGTAATGAGCAAGCCA
This sequence comes from Rhagoletis zephyria, assembly GCF_001687245.7. Lineage (NCBI taxonomy): Eukaryota > Metazoa > Arthropoda > Insecta > Diptera > Tephritidae > Rhagoletis > Rhagoletis zephyria. The sequence goes on along the minus strand of NW_016159275.1, from coordinate 10,611 downwards.
TCTTCGTGCATTGCTTTAAACACTGACTCCACATTTCTCATAAGGCCCATCATAGATGAGCTTGTTATTGACAACATGAGTCGTCATTGCTACCAAACGACGTACTTGGAATATCATCATTTAACCTGTGGCATAGTTACCCGGCTAAATGCTCCAATCCGTCAAATTCCAAATCATCGAATTCTCCCTCTTCCACCGGCCGCAGTTTTTTATTAAGACTCAGGTTTTTTTGCAAAATACCTGTAAATATGGCAAAACATATGGTAATATTAATACTAAAATAGAATTTTATAATTAATAGTTAAAAAATTATGTTAAAGTACTTGTAAGAAGCGGCTGGGTGACTTCTAAATCTGGCTTATCATCCTCTTCTACGTTAGCAGAGTCGGATAAGACGCCCTTTTTGGGTCCCAGCAAGTAGCTCCCGCCTTTTGAGCGAATAATGCCGAAAAAACTTTCCAGTACGTACTGATTGAGGCGATACGTTAACACATACTTGATATTAAATCGAGCTTTAATATCCTCGAACATCAACTGAAACGCTAAATGCGTTTGTATGATTCCTTTAGGTAAAATTTAAAAAAAAATAATGTTAATCTTGAGAAACGCCTATTAGTTTACCTTTTGGGAATGGTAGCAGACTGAATTTGCCAATAACCGTAATATTTTTTACTAGGTAGGTCATCTCGTCAAGGATTTTGTCTTGCTCCTCGAGCGCTAGACCGTATGCAAGACGCCGCTTCCTCGAGTCGGAGCGGGGAACCCTGACGTTTAAAACATCAAACCTGTCATTCATCTATGGTGTATAAATTTAACGTACATTTTAATATTAGGGTTTAAATATATATAAATAAAATAAATAATATATAAATAACATAAATGTGATATGTGTAAACGTTATATATAGGTATACCAATAATACATACTGTTTTAAATAGTTGGAAGCATTCGGCCCAGTTTTGCTTCCGTAGATGACCCAGACTTGCTGCCCTTGTGATGGCCTGCGCTACAGTGTGTGAAAACACGTTTGCAGCCGTCTTGACCTTGTGGCGGTGAGCTTCAGCCACGGTCAAGTTACTTGCTGAAATCTTGTGAGTTATTGTCAAGTCCGTGCTTGTAATTGACAATAACTCCGAAATTATTTCCTTTTTCACAGGTTTCCCATTAATTAGGAAACCTTGATTAAGGAAATGATTTCGCAAAAGTTTTAGCAAGTGCGGCACGTCAGCGAAAACATAAACTTTTGGTCATTCAAAATAAACCTATGGAAACGAGAAGTATTATAAGGTCTTCGGTTACGCCGCGATCATTAAAAATTGCCCTATTGGTACCTCCTAAATCTCATACGACATTATAGCCACAATCTTGCGACTTCTGCAATATGCTTCCAAGCAAAACGGAAGTCATTTTGCAGTCGAAGTCATAAAAGACTGGATGTTTCCAATTTGCTATTAGACTTGAAATATATGTTTAATGGCTTTACAAATGTTTTATACTATTTAAAAATCTTTTTGTAATATTTACCTCTTAACATCGCTACCTGCACATAGTTGACGGGTGCTAATGTTGAGTCCGATGAAACATAATAACAGTCTTATTTTCATTTCGTCGAAACTCAACACGCATAGTTTCTGTGCCTCGTTCATATGGGTATCGGAAGACTGGGTTTATAAGTCCGCGAGAAATCTCCACTTTTTGTGCCCAAGTCTGTAGTGTGCGTACTCCATGGAGTGGAAAACATTGCTTATACAGCTGCCTGTATGCCTTTGGACTTGCAGCATAAAATATAATGGACTGTGCAATATCCTTCTCCGCCCAATTTCGTCGCTTCGACCCAGACTTGAAATTATTAACGTACACTTCTGCTTTCAACACTTCCACTTCTTGAAGATCGCCGTTATAGTAAACTCAAGTACGAATAGGTGGTGTCGAAGCATAAACAGTACCGTCCTATAGCCGATATTCTGTATTGCTTTCACTTACAGCCACTGTAACAAACCACTGACAATAATATAATTTTAAGGGCGTAATGGTTTTACTGTCTTCGCACCTACCTAGTTTGAGCAATTCCATATTGTGGTCATCATGCGGCTGAAAATCTGCAGCAGGTATAGCGCACACAGAAATGGTTGGCACGGCATCGCGCTTGGGCAACGGGCGTTTAGCCAATCCGAATCCTTTTATTAGATATCAAAGTAAATGATACTTACCCGCTTTGTACTGCATAACATTATGATAATCATCGTCGGTAAAGTGCTTCATGCATATGAAGATGGTATCCAAATTGAATGGCTTATCTTACCCGTAGAATTCTACCCATTTTCGCGACACGGTGTCGTTGCGAGGAAAGGAAAAAAAGCTGCATTTTGAGGCACTACCTTGACGACTGTCGCAATTTAACACACGGCACTTCATTTTATTAGTTTTTGCACAGTCTTCAACTGAAAAACTACTCACAAATTGTAAACTAACACAATTTTAACTGATTTTTCAATTACAATTCAAATTTCTCTTTGCCGATGATTGGTAAACAAAGGTTTTTTTACCAGTTACCACAACTGTCGAAATCGGTAAAACCAAAGTAGCGGTAGTACTGACGGCGCCACCTTTGGTTCGCTACACCGTGGGCTAAGGATAAGTTGGCAACACCTCGGAACAAAACGCGTCATACATTTCCTGGTGCAGAAAAATTGGATTGTTCGAGATCAGGCGATTAAAAAGCGTTGTAAAAACTAAAAATTAAACTGAAAAAAATAAAGAAGCGACATAACCTACAGCTCAAAGAAGTGGTTTTTAGATCAGGTGTGGTCTTAAACTTAATATATGCCGAACGAGTTTCTGATTCAAAAACTGAGTGCTGGCCAACTTAAGCGTTTATACGGCCAACACATGGAAGAAGATGGTCGCGAGGAGAACTCAAGCGAGGAACACAGAATTGCCAGCACCCCAACATCAGCCACAGCCGGAGGTTTTCCCGGAGTTGAAACTTTTCTGACAACTGGTAGGGAAGGCTTCGCTGGCTTTGACCTTGACGGAGAATCGGCCGCCAATAATATAAGTGCCGCTGACGATACTGTAGTCGTTGGAAATTCTACTGCCGCTGAAGAGGTTACCCATATGGAAACCACCGTCACAGAGAAACGTGCCTTTGTTACCCAGACTTCGAAGCGATCATGCGGAACGTCGACGCCGACGAGCACTTCAAATTACTGAGCCTTCGCCGCTCACTCGATGGGACGGCTCGACTATTCCTCTCCTCGACCACCTCTTTAAATTATGCCAAGTTAAAAGAAGCTTTTATAAAATTGTTTAAAACAACCATTAGTCGCCAATACGTTTACAGACTGTTAGCTGAAAGGCGCTGGAGAAACGAACGCGAGAGCCTAACATTTTATATCCTCACGATGCAGTCGTTGGCGAAGCAAGGTGATGTAAAAGAGGGTGAGGTGGTTGGTTTCATCCTGGACGGGATTCGGCATCACGTGGCGAACATCCATCTTCTGATGACGGCCCGAACATTCGAAGAGCTAAAGGCCCTAGTGAACAGATACGAGAAGAAGTATCTAAAGGTAGGCGCGAACCAACGACGCCTAACTTCTTCTGCTCCAGTGAAAACAACCATGACGCATCAACCACAAGGAAACTTTACTGCCGTTAAAGACTTGCCGCTTTGTTTTAATTGCTTCCAGCGGGGGCACATGAAGCCCAACTGCCTGCAGCCCCTCCGTCCAAATGGGTCGTGCTTCCGCTGCTGGCAGATGGGGCACGACCACCGCTCCTGCACCAACCCCAGGAAAGTTCTAAGATCCACTGCCGCTCAACCTGTTGCTGCCGTCTAATCGGAAGATATGATAGAGCTTGAAGCCTTAAACTATGTAAGTATTGCTTTCTTAATCGATTCGGAGAGAAGTGCTGATTATGGAAAATTTTCCTCTCTTTTCGACACCGGATGTCCAATTAGCTTCATAACACGGAAAAGTCAACAAGCGATTATTTCGGTATTGGAAGTCGAAGACTTAATATCCTGGGCAACATTGATTGCCTTACCAAATTCAAACGCCATTCAATAAAAATTAAAATATATATTCGCCGGGTGAACAAATTATTTTGCCGATAATTTTCGGTCGTGACTTTTTGAACTCATTTCAGATACGTTTAACATAATTGAATTATAAATTCGATACAAATGAATTATTTTCTATGAAAAAAAAACGGAAATTACTAACACTTCTCAGCCTTTTGATTTAACAAGGATTCTTGATAGACATAGCCTTTACAAACGTAGCAACAGGTTAGAAAATATAAACGCTAAGGAACAAAACGCCAGTAATGAAAGGTGTGTAGCCAGCGGCAGTATAGTTTCAGAGATACCAGAGATATTTAAAATAGAAGTAGCTGCTTGCGCTTCTGAAGTAGTCGCAGATCCTATGTTGGACCCCATCTGCCGTAAGGTATTAAATAATCTGATCGGGAGCTCAAAGGCTCGAGTAGAGCCCTACGACTACAAAATGAACATTCACCTGACGACCAAGGTCCGATTTCATTGCTCACCACGCCGACATTCTTTTGCAGAGCAGATAGACTTTCAGAACATTTTGAATGATTTAGGGTCCCAGGGTATAATACGATCCAGTACCTCCCCATACGCTTCAGCCATTGTATTCGTTAAAAAGAAGAACGGACAAACGCGCCAATGTGTAGATTATCGTTCGTGACAACTATCCCCTGCCTCTTACCGATGATTATTTAGAATACCTGGAGGGAAAATCTGTATTTTCTGTGCTGAATTTAAAGAGTGGCTTCCATCAATTTGAAGTCTCTCCGGAATCGGTTCAGTGCACTTCCTTTGTAACACCTACTGTTCGGGCTTAAGAATGCGTCAGCGGTATTTCAGCGTTTCATTAACCACATTTTTAGAGACCTCTTTAACGCACGGAAAATTATTATATACATAGATGATGTCGTGGTAGCCACCAAGGAATTTGAAGAGCATAATACGTTATAGAACGTATTAAGATGCGGGGCTTGACGCTAAATTTACAGAAATGTAAATTCGGTTACAGACGAATAGAGTACTTGGGGAATTGCGTGTCTCCAAATGGAATAACGCTTAAGGAAGGACATATTAACGATATTAAAAATTACCATATGCCAACTAATCACAAACAGCTTCAGTCGTGCGTAGGACTATTCACCTAGTTCAGTCGCTAAGCCATTACTAAATTTGCTCAAGAAGGGCTCGGATTATAATTTTGACGAAGAATGTGTCGCAGCTTTTTAAAGACTGAAGGGTGAATTAATAAAATGCCCCATTCTGATGATCAATAGTCCTCTCAGGGAGCGGTGTTACACTGTGACGCGAGAGCGCTCGGGTTCGGGGCGGTATTATTACAGCGGCATGATGATAAGAAACTTCGCCCAGTGGCTTATTTCTCGAAAACCACGTCACCATCCGAAGCAAAATATCATAGCTGCGAGCTCGAGACGCTGGCTGTAATCTATGCGCTGCGACGCTTTAGGTTATACTTAGAAGGGATAGCCTTTAAAACAGTCACCGACTGCAATTCATTGGCAGTCACTCTCGAGAAAAAGCACGTAAAAGCTAGGATTGCCATTATGGCCTTAGAACTTGAGAACTGTAACTACAAGATTGTCCATCGTCGAGGTATTGGAATGGGAGACGTCCTGAGCCGCTGCGCAATGGCAGCGGATACTCACGTGGCCGACGTAGACTTTCAGGTACAAGCAAATACATGAGCGCCTACAAACGGGGAATGTGGCAGGTTTTGAATTACGGGACAGGCTCGTTTATAAAATAGTAGAAGACACCCGTATGCTCTTATATATTCCGGGGGAAATGGAAGATAATATAATCTGCCCCCAGGCTAACAGCCAGGTCGAAAAAGTTAACAGAGTCATAAAAGCTATGTTAGGATAACTTTCCAAGCCCATAGACCACGCTGTCTGGTCGAACTGCCTCTTGCTGGCTGAGCGCGCCATTTATAATTCCGTGCACAGTACAACTAAGAACACTCCAAGTATGCTTCTGTTCGGCGTCGAAACGAGGAGGGAAGGCGTCGATAAGTTTACGGAATACTTCGAAGAGAAGTGAGTCGGCGAGAAGGAGCATGGCCTTAAAGGCCTGCGGGCCGCTGCTGATAGGGCAATTCAGAATGCGCAAGAGTATAGTCAAGGTTATCTCCTTAGGTATAGTACGGACGCGAAGAAATACGTTGTCAGCGACTATGTTGTCGTACGGAACGTTGATACTGCCGCTGCTACGAATAAATGTTAATACCGAAATAGAAGGGGCCTTTTGTCGTATTTAAGGTTATTGGAAATGATCGGTACGTTATACGAGATGTAGAAAATCGCCAACTGATGCAATTGCCTTATGATGGTGTGGTGGAAGCCAATAGAATGCGGAAATGGTTACGTTATAAAAAGGCTGAGTCATCAACGAAGAAAGCAATACCTAGGCTTAATAGCTTGAATCGTGTGATGAAAAATCGATCAAGGTCAATCTAAGGTCAGTCTAGCTGAGCTGTGAACATATTATAAGAGAAATAACATACGTAGGCGAGTGTGAACATGGTATAAGGGAAATAATATAAGTAGGCTAGGGGAAGCTGGCAAATCTTCGAAAAAAACGAGTCAACATTTCCTGAAACTTAAACCGAAAAAATAAAGAAGCGGCATAACCTACAGCCCATAGAATTTGTTATTAGTAGGTTGTAGGTAAACAAATGCAACAATATTTTCAAGCAACAAGCAGCAGTGCTGCCAATTATTTGGCATATTAAAACAATGTGTATCTGAAACCCAAAGAAAGCTAAATGGCATTTAAACAACAACCCACAATTAAACCTAAGTGCCGTTTAAATATTAATTTGAAATTGGCCATTAATGCAGATATGGAGTTGTATTTAGGTCATGAATTTTGTTTGGATAAATGTGCATTTAGAGCTAAATGCGCACTTACGAGTAAGCAAAAGCAGCCCATTATTAAGGATTGACATTTTCACCGTTACAAAGTGCTGTTGTTTGGAAATTTGTTATTGAGATAAACTCATTCTCAATACAAATTACTAGACAACACCACTCCTTGGCTGTAAAATTTACAAATCGTCTGATCCCTGCTTTAGAGGGAAAAGTTGCTGGGGGCCAAGGCACATTAAACTGGTAGTAGCAGCAGGGCTGCAGTTTTTTTTTTTTTAATTTTTGCTTGCTTTTGATGGATCGAACGTATGTACATTTCATTATATTTTGACATTCTAGGTTTCTCAACGGACAACAAAATACATGGCAGGGTTGTGTTTGCTCTACTATTATTACCTGTTTAACATGCCTAGCTGGAAGCCAGGTTTTTAGTGACAGCTTAAACTTAGATTACGTAAACTGCGTTCATATTGAGCAGTTGGCTGGAATTTGATTGGCTAATCTTAGTTTAAACTAGCCCGCACGAGCGTTTGAATTAAGTTTATGGCCCTATTATGTATGGCGACTGGGGTACAGTTGCTGGTCTAGTAGCCATGGCTGCCAGTATCGTAATTTGTATTATGTGTGGCGATTAATCTCAGTATACAGAAAAGCGCAGACAACATCCCTGTGATTAATTTTTTTACAAGTACATTTTGAAGTAATCGCAACTTTGTTCAAATGTGTATGTGTGCAAATAACAATTTGAAAAATGGTAAACTTTGCCGTATAAACGCTGAGTTAATTTTTTATTTGCAAATAACTAAATCACGCAAATAAAGGTACGATCGCACTAGGCGACGCGACACGACACTTCACAGCGCGGCAAAATATTCTTTGCATGTATTCTTATGGAGCATACCGCACTACGCTGCAGCGGAGCTACGCGATACGACGCTGCGCGGCAAAGTTGACCAACTAGGCAAAAATGTCGCGCCGTGTGGTGTCGCGCAGTTCCGGTGCTGCATAGTGCGGTATACCTAGCGGAACGATATAACATTTCGTACTATATTTTTACCTTGAAGTAATTGGATTTCCAATTGTGAGTGAATATTCACATGCATTTCATTCAAGAAGAAAATTGTAAAAGAAACATAATATTTGAGAAGAATTCGCCAAGGAAAATAACAATAAAAGGCATTAATATTACATCAGCGTCACTGGCATCCATCTTGTTTGAAGGTTTTGACACAAATAAATTAAAAAATTTGCAGCGAAGTGTCGCGCCGCTGCAGTTTCAGTGCGATATACCAAAAAGTGTCGCGCCGTGTCGCGTAGAGCCGCTGCAGTGTCCGTCGCTTAGTGCGGTCTTACCTTAAGTATTGATTAGTGGTACTATTTGCAAATAAGCGCAAGACGCCGCCATTCTTAGGTTTATTTTCTTTTTCGATGGTCATCTTATTGCCTTTCTATAATCAAGACGTTGCCATTTTTAACTTTATTTTCTTTTTCGATGGTCATATAATTGCCTTTTTATAATCAGGCAGTATTAAAAAGAATTTTTAACCATCGAATAAACAGTGAGTTAGGTATTTGCAAATTATTTTTATTTGCAAATAGCTTACCCAGCAAACAATTTCATATAAAAATAAATGTTTTGTAACCGTTCAAATATAAGCAAAACACTTGTAAAACGCTGCTGTGACATTTGCAAAACGCATCAAAGCAAGCGCTTTATAATCGAAACGCGCCCATTGTTATAAGCTTTAAAATGACGATTGGAAAACATGTTTTTTAAGACACGTAATAACGCGTTTTGCAAATGTGTTAGGTAAACGTTTTATAATTAATTTGTATAATTTGTATTTGTAATTCTTTATTTGTATAATTAATTTGTGCTCCTGTGCACAACACTTCTCGGTTTTTTTGCTGCCGACATTATATAAAACAAAAAACGAACTTACTTTTTCACTTACTTTGTATCAGTAAAAATTCACTATTTTCACTTCTTTACTTTTCAGAAATCAAAACTTTTCAGAAATCAAAACTAGAATGAGTTATACAAATTTATTGTTTGATTACGCTGAAAAATAACAGTAAATCTAGTCGTCATTTATAAAACGGTTACCTTGCCAAGTAAAATCTAAACGACATTCGCAAAACACTTACAATACCAAATATTTTGTAAATGTCGAACTTACAACGCTTGTAAGAGCCTTATTCATGTAAGCTTATTTTAAGCTTGATTTGCAAAACGATTACCAAATTGTTTGTTGGGTACCTATGAACGTAGTAAATGTCGATGCCAGACATCCTGGATCTATACATGATCTATACACTCAAAGAAATAATGTCAAAGAATACAGGAGAAAACACGTGGCTTTTAGGTAAAACCATAATGCATAAACTAATTAGTGCACCAATTAACAAATGTGTTTACTGCTTTAGGTGACGCTGGATTACCGTTGGAGACATTTCTTATGACTCCATTTCGAGCCGCAAAAAGCGGCAGCCCAAAATGCAGACACAATAAAGTGCATTGCAAAGCCAGGAAAATAATAGAGCGAACTTTTGGTATTTTGAAGTCGAAATTCAGATGCTTATCTTCCGAGCGTGGGCTTCATTACGCACCAGAGCAAGCGACTGTAATAATAAATTCATGTTGTGCCATTTATAACATTGGACGTCGCTATGATTCTCATTTTACAGACTGCGATACCGAAACTGATATTGCAGAGATGGAGGTAAGTTCTAATTTTGAAACAGGGAGACAAAATCTTGTAGCTCAAAAATAAGATGTAATTTAATGAATTCTTTCACGGAATAAAACTTTATTACTTAAAAGGCAAAAAAATATCAACATTCAGTTCACTTCAGTTCTGTAGATTCATACATATCTCGTTTAAAGTACAAAACCGCGTATCGTCATTCTGCAAAACCGCGTAACTGACATTGGCTGCCAAAAATTGCATTTGCTCATACAGGCTCTTGGCTAAATTCTTATGGATTCGTGCTGAAGTATACTACCCAGAAATGCGATTGCTTTATAAAAAAGAGAACCATTTTGAAATATGAGTGATTTTTGCTCTAGAAAATAATTTCCACAACTTCAAATACGCGGTTTTGCATTTAGCTGATACGCGGTTTTGCATTTGGTTGAATCGCGGTTTTGCACTTTAAACGACGATATGCATATGTATGTATATTTATGTAAGTATATACTAGTATTGCAAAGAGCCTCGTTAAAGTAATTTAAATATTTAAAATAAATTCATATTAAGTTTTTCTTTCAATTCACTTGGAATCTCACCAAAGTAGAAAGTAGACAAAATAAAAAAGACACCTAAAAATCAAGATAAGAACTTAAAAACTATAATATTTTTATCGCATATTATTTAACTGATATGCTATGGGCTGAATTTTTTTCTTTTCAGTTCAGCTTCTAGCTTCATATTTTATTTTGCTATTTGAAATTTTTCTTTTTTCAATTCAAAGTTTTTTTCGGCATATTTACTCATTTTATAAGTATTTTTTCTATCCTTTTTAAGTTTGTGCTACTTCAGTGTTATTTACAGTTTGCGACTCTAAGGCAGCCTGCACACGGTTTATATAGCTTTAGACGCGTATAAAGTTTTTTATGCAGCAACGATTCCTCTACGCCTCAAGATCTGCACACGAAGGAGCTTCAAAGCG
>NW_016159274.1:90618-91546 GCF_001687245.7 Rhagoletis zephyria | reverse complement strand
TTTTATGAAGTCCACCGTGACCAACAGACGGTGAGTCATGCGAAGATTCTAGGAGCCCACGGCGCAGCTCTGTCGGCACCCAGAGTTTGCAGGCGTGGTCCTGCTGAAGGTCATCCCCACTATTAAATTGTGTCCGTTTGTATACATAACCGTCCGATATACAAAGTTCGGGTAGCCTGTCCTGGTTGTTGGTCACAGTCTTTTTAAGCTCCTCGTATTCGTCTGTGTTGAAAAATGGCGAGTCCAAGCATACATCTAGCATTCGGTCCTTTACCGCTATCTCTTCCATGTTCATCCGCGACAGCGCATCTGGCACGACGTTTTGAGACCCCTTTCGATGCTGAATTTCAAAGTCATAAGCCTGGAGTTTTAAGCTCCACCTCGCGAGTCTTCCCGACAAATCCTTTTGGTTCATCAACCATTTCAGACTCGCGTCATCAGTTATAACCGTGAAAGGGAGTCCCTCCACATACGGCCGAAATCGCTTGACGCTCAGGACTGCGGCGTAGCACTCTAGCTCCGTAATACTGTAGTTGCGCTGCGCTTTGTTAAGTTTGGCCGAAATGTATGCTATTGGCCGCTCATTACCGTCGTCGTCTAACTGAAATAAAACCCCGCCCACTCCGTCCGTTGACGCGTCACATTGTATATAAAAGTGTCTGTTGAAGTCGGGGTGTGTCAAGACTGGCGCCGAAATCAGGCTTTCTTTCAACTGATTAAACGCCCTTCTGGCCTCGTCCGTCATGGTAAATTTGTTTACTCTGTCCTTTTTGAGACAGTCGTGCAGCGGAGCTGCTATCGTCGCGTAGTCTTGTATGAATCTCCGGTACCACCCTGTCATCCCCAGGAACCGCCTGAGCTGCTTCGGGGTTCGTGGCTCCGGGAAATCCCTCATGGCTGCGACTTTGCTCGCGTCTGTACGGATGCA
>NW_016159274.1:77682-87077 GCF_001687245.7 Rhagoletis zephyria | reverse complement strand
AACTTTCTGTTTTCTGTTACACAGATAACTGTTCAGAAGCTTTACTGCACTTTCACCAAATCCAAAAAAGGTAGTTAATTTTCTACACAGGAGGCTGTGGTTGACAGAGTCAAACGCTTTGGAAAAATCTAAAAGACATAGAAACGTTAAGTGACCTTGATCAAACTCCTGCCGGATATCGTCCAGCACTTTAGTGACTGCAGCNGAATATCAGAAACTTGTATTTTATCTTTGCAAATAGGGAGTACATGAAATTTTAGAGCATTGAGGCTGAGAAGGTTTTCAACAGACCACTCACGAATCGCGCACAGGTCCTCATTAAGCCTAAGTGTTGTGTTTTGGAACATGCTGATATGGTTAGATATATATAGTTGAACGTCGTAGGCGTAGANATATGGTTAGATATATATAGTTGAACGTCATCGGCGTAGGCGTGTAGGCGAACGTGTGAGCATGATTTGAAAATGTCATTGATAAAAATGCTGAAAAGAAGGGGACCTAGCACAGAGCCTTGAGGTACTCCAGAGCATGTGAGCGCCATTTCAGAGAAGTTGTTGTCGGTTTTAACTTTCTGCTTTCTGTTACACAGATAACTGTTTAGAAGCTTTACTGCACTTTCACCAAATCCAAAATAGGTAGCTAATTTTTTACACAGGAGGCTATGGTTGGCAGAGTCAAACGCTTTGGAAAAATCTCNGTACTTTAGTGACTGCAGTCGAGCAAGAATGGCCAGCTCTAAAACCTGATTGAAGCGGGCTGAGTAGATTATTTACCTCGATAAAGTCATTTATTTGTTTTGCCATAAGCGACTCAAATATCTTTGATAACCCTGTTAAAATACTTATGGGTCTGAAATCCGCAGGCTCGGAAGCACCTGGTTTTTTGGCCAGAGGGGTAATAATTGCAACTTTCCAAGCAGAGGGGAAGGAGGAAGTGGTGAAACAATGGTTTACCAGATGTGTAAGACAGCTTAGAATGTTCGGCAAAATTAATTTTATAAATTTGATTGGTATGCCGTCGGAGCCAATGGCGTCAGATATTATGCGANCGGAGCCAATGGCGTCAGATTTTATGCGGTAAACACTTTTGGCAACATCCATTTCCCCAACCGATATGAACTGAAATTTCGTTGAAGGCGGTAAATTGGGGGAGGTGGTCATGGGTAGTGAGCTATTGTATACTGTGGAGGAGTTAGACGAAACGAAAAATGAGTTAAGTAGATTAGGATCGAGAGGACAAGAAGCCGTACGCCCAACCTTTTCAAGTTAGACCATAGCTGTTTAGCGGGCAAATCAGCGTTGAGTTTGCTACAATAATATTTCTTTTTAGCAAATTTCACAGAGAAGGAAGCTTTATTCTNGCGGGCAAATCGGTATTGAGTTTGCTACAATAATATTTCTTTTTAGCAAATTTCACAGAGGAAGAAGCTTTATTCCGAGCTCGTTTATAAGCGGTCCAATTTTCATTCGTGGGCTTTCTTTTCCAGACATTGTAAGAGATGTTGCGGCTTTTTATGGCTAATTTGACATCCCTGGTAAACCAAGGACAAGAACGTGACGTGATTGCTAGATTGCGAAGAGGTACGTGCTTATATAGAATGTAACGTATGCTTTGGGTTAAAAAGTCTAGTTTGTCATCAACAGAGACTAATTGCCAGCAATAATCCCATGCAAATTGGTTCAAATCAGAAAGCAAACTATCGAATTTAATGGAATTGTAGTCACGGTACTGGATGGTCGTAGTTGCATCAACGCTATAATACAATTTAAAGTCGAACGTACAAAAAATTAAGTCATGATCAGAGACAAAAGACAATTGGTCAAATAGAACAACGGACGTGGAAGGGGGAACAATAAAAATATCTAACAAACTCGGTCGCACATTACAAGAAAACCTAGTAGCCATTTTGGTATTGACAATATACATACCAGTAGACGCAACAGTATCTAAGAAATTGGACGATGTAGAGTCAAGAGTTAATAAGTTTATATTAAAATCACCACAAACAATCAAATGATCATAGTCAGTTAAATGAGTTGAAAGACCTTCAAAGAAAGGTTGATAAGAAGAGTTTTTATTGGGATTGTACACACATGACACAAGTACTTTAGAATAAGTATCGGACAGGACAACAGATAGGAACTCGATTTCAGACAGAGAGGAACGACTTACAACCTTAACATCTATATAATCTCTACAATAAATAGCAACTCCACCTCCCCTTTTTCCTATACGATCATTGCGGAACAGTTTGAAATTTGGGATGGAGTATAAGTTGTCCGGAATATCTACATTAAACCAAGTTTCAGACACACATATGGCATAAACAGAAGAAAGTTCAAAGATACTTCTAACATAATCAAGTTTTTCAATGTTCATGCTGCGAGCATTGAAGTGAACAGTTTTGAAGCCATCTGCGTGTTTACATAGCACATTGAGCAAGACAGTATGGTCAGCCGGCATTTAAATAATCAACGATTAGGAAAGATGAAACAAAAGAGAAAACAATTATAACAAATGCATAAACATACATGTGCACACAAGTATACAAATTATCAGCATAGGTTTGGTGAATATAAATTTTCTGTACGAATATTGAGAGGCAAATAGAGATAAATAAATAAACAAGGTAGAAACAACAATATCAGTAGAACACGCGAATATGTAAATCTTAAACGTATGTATGTATAAATGTATGTATGTATAAATGTAAGTATGTATAAATGTATGTATGCATCAATGTAGACTATTAAGTAGCACCAACAATGTTAAGTAGAGCACTGCTGCTGGGTACAGGAACAGGTTTACTGCTAGCAGAAATGCGAACGAATATTTCACCTCGTCTAGAGAATACGCTAAAGAGTTTTTTTGACTTCTTGTATTTAAGAGCAGCTTGTAGAATTTTTCTGTTGCTAAAATTACTGTCACTGTCCAATCCGGCCAATTTAAGGGAAAGAGTAGACTTGGACTTTTTGCGGTAGTTAGAGAAAGCAGAGAGAGTGCGAGTGCGATCATACGTTGAGTGGAACTTTACAATTAGAGCGCTGTTGGGACGCTCAGCCGTATGTTTAGTGCGGAAGATGTCACGAACGGGGGGAGGAGAAAACTCAATTGATTTGCACACGCGCTCGAAAATATTGGACAGATTTTCCTCGCTGGAGAACGGAAGCCCAAAAATCACAGCATCAGACAAATTAGTGCAAGTCTCTTTCTCGTATTTGAGTTTATTCAACTCCTCTCTAACTGACTTTAGTTCAGCTGACAAGCCGAGCGCATTTGCAGATTCTTCTTCAAGCCGGCTACACCTACGTTCGATTTTGTCAATACGCTGAGCAAACGCTTCAATATTCTCCTGCAGCTTAGCTGTAAATTTACGCTCAAGAGAAGCAATCTCTTCGGAAAGTTGAGAGTAGAGACCGCTGATGCGCTCACGGATCCTCTCCTCCATCAACAAAATTTTATCTTTAGTTGATTTCAACGCTGCGAGTATCGATTCAGAGAGGGAACCGTTACTCTCAAGCCGTAGAGTTTTTGATGCTGTTTGTTTACTGATGATGCTTTTCGCTTACCGGCAGAATCCATAAGGTGATTTAGCAGAATTAATTAGTAAAGCGAAGACAGGTATCAGCAAGCGTAGGGAAGCTTCAACTCAGCAACTCAGATGCGTTAAATAGCAAAACTTATTTTTACAAGGCGATTATACGAAATTAAAACAGAGTTTACGGGAGCGCAAATGAAACACGTCCGTCTCTCACGAAATCTTTTATATCCAAGTTGTCCCTTCTTGTTATCTACTTTCTTTGTTATGACGAATATACACACATACATATTTATGTCAACAAGTGGCCGAAAATATCTCAAAAATTCATTGCTTGAAAGCAATCCTGAAAGCTTTCGACTCAGACATAGACAAAGGGAAGGCCCCTACTGAATGCCGTAGCCTTTTGAACGTACAATCATATTTACATAGAGTTATACTCATTTGGCTGCCGGGTTACGCCAAAATATTCATAGCAATTGCAAAGCTAACGAACTGTCAAGGAAAGGTAGGACCATCCACAACCTTCTGGAAAAGGACTCCGCAGATATAAGAATAGCCACCATCAAGCAGTTTGTTGTAGATCACACAATTATGGTAACCTAGGAACGCCGAAAAACTGTTCGCCTTGCGAAACTTTCAGGGTTACCTGGTATTTCTGTAAAAGGAAACGCTTACGGCCCACTTCCTAATGTGGAACCAGAACTTGTTTTGACCTATGTCACATGTAGGACTGAATCGAAAAAGTTACCAAGTTGAAAAATAAGTTATCAAATTACCAAATATGATAAACAATGGAAAAAATTACCAATTTCGGTAATAAATTCTCAGAGCGGTAACACTGCATGTGTTACATATGTACATACATACATACGAGTACAAACATACATACAAGTACAAACAGCTGATTCCCTACGGAAGGTGCGACCAGTATCGCTATTTCCTTAAGCAAATGACGTTTGACGAAACTTGACGAAACTTGATGTTAAGTACATTATAGTTTTAGAATAGGATTTATGTGTATTCGCACGTTTGCATACGCTTGCTTATTCATATTATAGTCAGCCCTTTAGAACCGGAGAAACATCGATAGAAACATCGATATGAGCTGCTAACATTGAGGGTTTTTTCTCAAGAATGATGTTTTTGCAAATTGCAAACCTATATTTATTTGGCGCGTAAGAGGGAAAATTAAACAATTAGGGGATTCTTAAACTCTTAAAGTCTTAAACTGTGTAAAACACGTAAGTTTAAGAGGCTTTTATAGGAACGCCCCCTTTGTGAAAATGTGTAAATAGGTAGGTAAAGTGACTGTTTGACAGATCATCCAGGATGTGAGTACAGTTTTTGTTTCGTAGTATTTTCCCTAACGGCCCGCCATCTTGTCTCTTTCACTATTGACTAAAATAAAAATAAAAATGCCGAAAATCAGCAGAAAACCCATGTTAGTACAGTTAGTGGATGAAATTCATTATTCTTATTCACATATTACTATTTTTCATATGGTTTCAATGTAATATAATAATTTTAGTATAACATTTTCTGCTCCCCGGCAACACTGAAGTTTACGAGGTCATTTGCGCATCAAGTTTGCCTCGTAAATTTACGAGGGGCTCATGAATAGAGCTCCATACAAATTTTGACAGTTCATTTACGAGGCTCGTAAATTTACGAGGTTTACGAGGCTTTTACGAGTTTAAGGGAAGACCCCTAATTATTCATGAGTCAGCAAATATCTTAATAATATTTAAAATACTTCAAAAACATGAGGTACGTTTTTACATGATTCACTAATTAAGGGTTTGCTCACTAGTGACATTAGTTTTGACACTCCCGTATAAAAGGTTGCTCACACACACACGGTGACTCGCTAAAGGAGCCGATTTTTTCAAGAGGGAGCGAGAAATTATTACTGAATCATGCCTCATTTATGCATAAGTAATTTTTGATATCGAGCCCTTGAAGAGACAAAAGCATTAAACGTAATTTGTTATATTCAAATTAATTACTCATGCGTCAGCGAAATTCTTAATAATTTTTAAAAGACTTCAAAAGGGTGCCTCATTTATACATAAGTAGTTTTTGGCCTCCAGCCCTTGAATTGACGAAAGCATTATAATTTATTATATTTAATTAAAAATAAAAAAATTAAACTATATTTTTATAGGCATTTTTTATTAATAGAATTTATTCCCAAGCGAAAATTTATGAAGTGAAGGCTAAATAATTCTTTAGAAAAAAATATTCGTTTAAAATAAAAATAAGCGAAATCGGCCCAATTTTATATAACCTTCCCTCTGCGACAACGCTAGTAGCCATTTCTAACAGATTTTGGATCTCTTAGTCAAAAATGGAAACATATATATTTGAATTTTAAGAAAACAAGGAAAATAACAAAATCGGCTAAAAACGGATAATTTTTTTTTACAAAACGGCTAACAAATCGGCTTCCGGCTAAACCGAAATTTCTCCGGCTGTTTGCTATCGCAACCGGCTAGATCTAGCCGGAAAATGGCTAAAATGGCAACAATGCACCCAAGGCAAATAAGTACATGTAGAAGCCATTTTGACGTTGCCCTCATGGGAACCAAACTTACAAACTTCAACTTGTTTTGTTTTTATTTTTCTATATGTTGTTACTCTTGGAATGACATGTCCTTTTGTTTTGGATGTTTGTTAATAGCAAATTTTAATAAAAATTTGAATTTTTGCAGTGCTGTGCACTTTACTTTGGTGTATAAGTAATTGTGCTGTTTATACTAATGTGTAATAATTAATATTATCTCGAACATACAAATGTACACATATCAAAAATGCAACACCTGAGGGGCTGGTTTTTATGAGGAGTCAAATATCCACAAATTTTTTAAATGCCCCTCAATGCGTTTCGCGGAAGGAACGTTGGGAAAGCAGCTGTGACGTAGCGCTACCGGAAAGACCCTCCAACAACACTGGAATACATCAATCCAGTTGTGATAGCTTAATAAAAGATAAACCAATTTACATTAAACAAAATTAATAAATAAAAATAAATTTAAAATTTATTTGAAAACGTCAGCCAGTGAAATATAGCATTTTGTTTTTCCTTACACACGCTCATTCTTATTTTAACTATCCTTAAAACCTTGACTCTTGAAAGTTTGACGTCAAATTGGCTTCTACCTATTTTTAACGTACCTTGTATAAAATCCACAGCAATTTTCTCAAGTAAAAAGCGGTAAAAGTTGTTTTCGTGGTGTTCATTGTGGCATACCTTTTGCGTCTGCCGCTTTGCTGGAAAAGTTATGTACTACATTTATACGTGGGCTAATTCACGAATTCATTTCATGAGTTTGGGTTAAATTTGGCTGCGTGAACACCTTTTCATGAATTCGATTATACACGAAAGTTAACCATGAATTCAGCATCATTTCATGAAATCGTGAGGTTTTAGTCCGGGAACGGCACGTTTCACAAACAGCTAATTACTAGGGTTATGACGTTTTTATATTAAAAAGCATGAGTGGCATAACCAGAATTTAAATCACTGGAAAATATATGTGGAACTGTTCATATATAAAATAAATTCAAAAAGAATAAACTGAAAATATATTAAAACCAATTTAAATATAGTATTGTTCATTGCCTGGTACCAACGGGTTTTGCAAATTCAAAAGGAGGCCAAAAAAGTCACAATCCTACTGTTTAGTTTCTCGCCAGTGCATTTCCACTATTTCAAAGAATTTTGTTCCATTTTTGAATTTATAAAATGAAGTATTCATGGATTCTGGCGCATAAATGTAGTAATTAATGCCACGCAAAGCCACAAAGTCTTATCTGGCATCAGATTTACATCATCTTTAGATTTTAATGTTTTAAAAACAAAAGAGAATTTTTTTTCAATGAATTTCCCTGATAGTAAAGCATTTTGTTTTATTCTGAATGAAATTGTTGTTGAACAAAAATTTGTTCGCTCCATTTTCGCGTTTTTTTTTTAATAAAACAGAAAGCAATTACCTTTTCCTCCGTACTTTTCTCTTTGTGACCACCTCAGAGCCAGCTGACATGTTAGTTTTTTGTTTTGTTTTTTAGACTAGAGACAGCTTACTGAATACCAAATAGTCTCAAAATCCATGTTCACCACCAAAAGTCACTATTAGGAACAATTTCAGTTAGCCTACTTAAGTAGAGATTGTTGATCAACTTCCACTATTCATTTTAATCTGCACTTAAATGGTCAATATTGGCTATTAAAATATGAGATATGCAACTCTGTGTTTGTACCAAACAACCAAGATTGATAGGTAGGTTGTTTAATCAATTCCACCAAAACACAATCAGCTGTTCAGCACAAAATGAAAGCAAACAAGCAAATGCAACAACAATTTCAAGGAACAAGCAGCAGTGCTGCCAACTGTTTGGTGTTTTTAAATGATGAAGCTTTTTAAATCGTACGTTTCAATTAAAGAAAGGTCTTTGCTACAATTTGACTTAGGCTATCTGCACACTTGTCGTCCAATCACAGTTGCGTTATCGTCTCGCCTTGAAATTTTGAGCCGAGCACATGCATTTCAAAGGAGATCTGCACACTTGTCGTTATCGGCTAGTTATCGGCAAATCGTAGAAGATGCACAAACGGATAAGTACGGCACTGTCGTTTGTTTACATTTTATGGGGAAAATTAGTGAAAAGTTAATATTTGCATTAAAATGGCATAAAAATTAGTATTTTTTGCATAAAATCTGTGGAAATTATTAAAAAGTGGATAATTGCATTAAATTTCAATAAATGTGAGGGATTTAACTATAAAATATGACGAAATTGTAAAAAGTCTCTGTGTGCATGCACAAAACACATTTCAGGAAAAGAAAAGAAGAGATATTACTGAAAAATGATATCTTGAATTGTTGCAGCACAGTCTATATTTTAAAAATTGCAGGTTTTTGTAAATATTTCGTGAAAATATCAACCAGAAAAACAGAGAATACCTGCTCCAAGTGAATTTTTAGACGCAAAATGAATTGAAATATCACGACCGAGTGTGCGAAAGTGTAGTCGTCATGTAATCGTTGCATCATGATTGTGACGATGAAGCAACTATGATTGGACGACCAATGTGCAGAAAGCCTTAAACAGCATGGCTTAGGGCCGTTTGCACCATGTCTAGTTAATTCTAAAGGCTCTGTTATGCATACTTGGCATGGCTTGAGAGTTATCACATAAGAAATCTGTTAAATGAGATCCGCGTGTAAGCGGTTATCCAACGCACAGCAGTACATACGTAGAAGTCTGTTGGTTTTTGATTTCTACNAGGGCCGTTTGCACCATGTCTAGTTAATTCTAACTCCCAGTTAAACATCTTTATCGACGTTATCGACACCCATCATATAACATGTGATCGATAAAGCAGTTAACGTGCTTAACTGAAGGATGTACCTCCAGTTAGCGTTAACTAGACATGGTGCAAACGGCCCTTACTGGTGTCAAGTAAATCTTATGCATTATGGAACGAATTTCCGTCATCCCTTGTCAAATTTGGTTTGGAGACAAACCGGTTTCGGCGTTGTGCCATCTTCAGTGTCATTTTTCGTTCTGCATAATTTTTGTTGGTTGCTCGTATTTATACTCCTTGTTAACTACCTCTTTCTTTTGTTAGGTACGTCTTTTTAGTTTTGCAGTGTTTGCGGTACTCAATAGGTAGATGAATTGTTTTGGCTCGTTTTTGACGGCAGGTAGAAGTCCGTGATTTTTACCCCCTTTGTTTTTGCAGTCGGTGTATTCCCTTCCATATCTGTCCTTAATATTTTCTTGTTGTCATTCTTCTTCTTGTACAGTAGTTTTAGAGGTTCAAACAGTACGTCCGATGCAGTATTTATTT
>NW_016159274.1:47430-76392 GCF_001687245.7 Rhagoletis zephyria | reverse complement strand
CTGGATTTTAACTCTCATTTTTTCAGCATTAAAAAATCGATACTGTCCTCTCTCAATAAATGAATCATTAAAATAATGACATAAAATCGGCTGATGAATTTAGTTCTGTAGCTGAACAGTCTTAGATCTCGACACTTAACAAACTCCTGCCTATCGTGACTCGGTGCAAAAATTGAAAATAAACGTACGTCATGCGGACTACGCTCCTCGTGCAGATGGGCGGGAATGGAGGGTAAAAACCGTTGGGATTATTATTATTATTATTCCTAAGTTGGTCTGAAATCCAACGAAAGTACACGGCATTTAAACAACAATCCACAACTAAACTTAAGTGCCATTTAAATAATCAGTGCCATTTAAACAAAATGCCTTTTAACTTTCGCCTTAGGGCCAATTTCAAATGAATATTTAACTAGCACTTAAATTTAATTGTAGATTGTAGGTTAAATGCCATTTAACTTTCGTTGGGTTTCAGATCAACTTTGTTTAAATATGCAAAACAATTGGGAGCACTGTTGCTTGTTCCTTGAAATTGTTGTTGCATTTGCTTGTTTGTTTACATTTTGTGCTAAACAGCTGATTGTTTTTTGGTGGGATATTGTGGGATTGATTAAACAACCTACCAATCAATCATGGTTGTTTCGTACAAACACAGGGTTGCATATCTAATATTTAAATAGCCAATATTCGCCATTTAAGTGCAGATTAAATCTATGATCTGAAAATGAATAGTGGAAGTTAATCAACAATCTCTACTTAAATAGGCCATCTGAAATTGGAAACTGGATTTTAACTCTCATTTTTTCAGCATTAAAAAATCGATACTGTCCTCTCTCAATAAATGAATCATTAAAATAATGACATAAAATCGGCTGATGAATTTAGTTCTGTAGCTGAACAGTCTTAGATCTCGACACTTAACAAACTCCTGCCTATCGTGACTCGGTGCAAAAATTGAAAATAAACGTACGTCATGCGGACTACGCTCCTCGTGCAGATGGGCGGGAATGGAGGGTAAAAACCGTTGGGATTATTATTATTATTATTCCTAAGTTGGTCTGAAATCCAACGAAAGTACACGGCATTTAAACAACAATCCACAACTAAACTTAAGTGCCATTTAAATAATCAGTGCCATTTAAACAAAATGCCTTTTAACTTTCGCCTTAGGGCCAATTTCAAATGAATATTTAACTAGCACTTAAATTTAATTGTAGATTGTAGGTTAAATGCCATTTAACTTTCGTTGGGTTTCAGATCAACTTTGTTTAAATATGCAAAACAATTGGGAGCACTGTTGCTTGTTCCTTGAAATTGTTGTTGCATTTGCTTGTTTGTTTACATTTTGTGCTAAACAGCTGATTGTTTTTTGGTGGGATATTGTGGGATTGATTAAACAACCTACCAATCAATCATGGTTGTTTCGTACAAACACAGGGTTGCATATCTAATATTTAAATAGCCAATATTCGCCATTTAAGTGCAGATTAAATCTATGATCTGAAAATGAATAGTGGAAGTTAATCAACAATCTCTACTTAAATAGGCCATCTGAAATTGGGCCTTTTTGCCTAGAGACCATGGTTGCCGTTTTGGTCCAAATGACCAAATTTGGTCCATTTCTTTTCGTTTGGTCGATTGGTCCAATTTTTTTTAAATTGTCCATTTCACAAGCCTTTGGTTAGGTTATTATCACTCTTTCACTTCATGTAATAAATTTCGCGTTTTCAATTTTTTCTATTTAATTGAAGAATATTCCGCCCTACGTTAAATATCGTCATCGTCAGTAAAAGTGACGATACGGCCATCGTAAGCCATGTTACTAATGCGCTGACGATCGTCGACGATGACGATGACGATATTCAGCATAGGGTCGATCGGCAACACCTGCTAAAAGTATGGCTGTGCGAAGTTAACATCAAAAACTGTACCAATATAGAACGTCTTTGGCATCAAGTAAGTTTGATTAAAAATGGATTGGGTGAAGCCGCCTTTGGAGAATGTGATTTAGTTCATAGCATTTTTAGTCTGCCTCACAGTTTCGCTGCAGCTGAGCGCCAATTTCTTGATTTAGCATTAATAAAAACGAAATTAAGAAACAAATTATAATTTAAAACTTTAAATAATATAATGTTAATAATATACAATAGTAATGCAGTTTGGATGCAATACATAAAAAAAAATCGTTATAAAAGCTGAATTGGCATATTCTCTTGATAAAGAGGAATAAATTCCACTCAATTTCCCGATGTAATAAAAACTGGTAAATTTTTTAGCATTCGGTCCATTTTTGGTCCGAAAAATAAATTGGAAATGGCGATCGGGCTTGAGACTGCTTAAACTGGCCATACACGCCGAATATGTGCGCGAGCATGCTCGTGTCCCACAGACGGCGAGCGGCTCATAGGGACCTGTGCCAATTGATTGAAAATAGAAAATTTTGACGGATCAAAGTAAAAATTTTACACTTCTCGTGGTGAATACGAACGTCAAAATTTTACCTTGCTCATGGGGCTAGGTAAAATGTTGACAGCTTATAACCATGTATACACATAATATTGCTTGGCGGTAAAAAGGAGTGAACATGAAAATGAGAGCTGAAACAGCATAAAAAAAGCGTTCGTTACTTGCAAATTATAAAATAAATATAAATTTTAAGAATTTCAGCAACACACAAAAATAAAGCTTTCGCACGAGCGTTTGTTTGGTTTTTCCACTGTCAAAATTTTACTCTGCATTTGGCACAGCAAAATTCAATTTATTTGTACACCATAGCAAATTTTTCCACCCCGTCTCACCACGGAGAAAAAAGTTACCGATTGGCACAGGCCCTCAGTGATATTGTCGTTATAGCGTAATACTAGGTTCACATATAAGTAGGTTATCCTCATTTTCGAGCTTAACTCCCTAATCTGTAATTAGAAAAAGAGATTAGCCGTATAAAACTTGTCCCTTGTTAATCTGTAATTATAAAATAATCTCAGATTAAACCGATAACTTTTCAGTGTCCATCTTAGTTTTATCGATTGTTTTTGCGAAGAAGAGGAGAAATGCCAAATGTAAAAGTAAAAAAAATGGACCCTAGCAAGGAAAAAAGGCTAGTAAAGGTATTTTTTAATAAAATATTAAGTTAAAATATATTTATATTGCTTAATATAGCAGAAAAACGTGATCACGGTGAAACATAACTTTTCCTTGAGATGTGAGAATAACAAACACAACAAATTGGACGGCTAATAATCTAAGATTTGCCTGTGTAAACGGTGTGATTAACAAACGAGCTTTGATTGAGATAATATTTATATGTTAACTTTAGAGTGGTTCATAAAAACACTCTTTTTGGAAATTCATAAACGCTACATCAGAATATTGTTATTTGTGATAAAAAAAAAGACACGTATTTTTTTATTTTGAAAAAAAAGTTTTCTTAGAGGTCGCGCTGGTCTGTTTTTTATAAAAACTCTGATGTTCTCAATTTTTTTATTTTCTTAACATGTTAAAATGCAGCTAAAAGTGTGGTTTTTACATATAATTACTCTGGTATTATTGAGGAACTTTCTCTTAATTACACACCTGTCTTGGACAATTAGAATGGGTCTAGTTCCCGAAAATATGCTCACGTAAAGACACTAGTAAAATTAAAACGTTGATACTGAACGATTTACGCATTGTCATGCGTTGGAACTTGTTACCAGGCGGTTTCTGGGGTTGCTAATTAGGAATCTGAAGTAATTTTTTCGAAAAACAAAATGGCGATCCATTTAAAAAAAAGGTTGACTTTGTTCGAAAACCGGACTCTAGAGTTTTTGGGGTCGCCGATTACGAATCTGAAGTGCATTTTTTTAAATTCAAAATGGCGGATCCAATATGGCGATCAAATTAAAAAAAGTACTAAAATTAAAACGTTGATACTGAAAGTTTTAAACATTGTCAAGGGTTAAAACACGTTTTCAGTGGGTTTCTGGGGTTGCTGATTACGAATCTGATGTCAGGTTTTCAAAATTCAAAATGGTGGATCCAAAATGGCGACCAGCTTTAAAAAAATGATTGGATTTGTTTGAAACTCTTAACCGCCGTTTTGAATTTTGAAAATCTGACATCAGATACCTAATCAGCAACCCCAGAAACCACCTGGTAACAAGTTCTTACCCAATTAAAAATATATAACCTTTCGCCTCTTTGTGAAGTGGGTTAATAAAATATACTGATGCTGTGTATTTTTGTAATTCAGGGTTAATGATTGAACGACGATTTTTGTTCAAACGTAATTTTTTTTAAACTAATTTTTGGAAACTTTTTTCGTTGAAGGTGTTGCACTTTTTCTTCTTCATATATGAAGCATACCAAAATTTTTTGAACATGCAATTACAATATGTATAAAGAAAATGCAAAAAAATAAAAAAATATTAAAAATGAACGGGAATCCCTAGCCACTTTAAACTTGCACTTTATTATTTATACTACAACTTAATGGACTATAAAGTGCATATCCGAAAGTTTTTTAAAAATTCTGACAAGAAAGTTTTAAATTTTAATGAACATTTTTTGTAGAAAGTTTGAAACTTTAATTTTTTGGTTTTGGTTGTTGAAATGACTATATTTTTATAAAAAGCTAAAATTACACGAAAGGTTATTAAATTGTCAAAATTTGTCAATATATCGCGCTGCTATTTTCGTGAAAACTGTTATACATATATAATATATATACTTTGTTACGTTTTGTTTTGCAAAGTTGTATTTTCCCAATAATTTTTGTGATAATTCATTAAAACAGTGAACTACTTCTTAATATTGTTCCATTTGCTAAAATAAATATAGAAATATGGGGTACTAGTCTGTAATAAAATAAATTTATTGAAATATAGAGTATGGATAAATTAAAGGGTATATAAAAAGGAACTTTCTATTGAGCGTATTCTTCATATAAGAAAGGGTTTCCGTGAACTTCCGTGTTTCTAATATGCAATAATTATATATATATATATACCAGCAGACCCGGCGAACTTCGTCCCGCCTAAAATTAGATTTTTAACTTAAACATTTTGGTCCAACAAAACACACAAAACTTTGTTAAAATCCCCCCAGCCATTTAGGATTTCACTCAAAAATATACCTACAGAAGAGTTTTATACACATTCAAAGATAAGTAAAAGTCAGTACGTTTGTACTTTTCCACGCCCCTTTTTAAAGAGCCAATTTTTCTCAATTAGTATGGGATTAATTTCATATATAGCCAACAAATAATAATAACTAGAGTGCCAGTTGCTGTCGAAATTCGACAGTTTTTCTAGTTTTAGAAGCCTTGGAGAGGTTTTCTAATTTATCACGTAGCAAAACTTATACGGTACAAATTAACTAACCGGAAAATCTGCTAAAACGTAACAAAATTTTTTTTTTATCTGAGAAGGCCTTTGGACGACTTCGGCAGGACTTGCAATTGACCCGATACATTCGAGTTTATCGCTAAATTTCAATGATTTGATACATATCGATAGTTCGTTGGATTTCAAGAACACTAAAATTCGATAACTCAACAAAACNGGTCATTTGAGGACTTCGGCACGACTTGGAATTGACCCGATACATTCCAGTTTATCGATAAATTTCAATGATTTGATACATATCGATATTTCGATTAATTTTGAAAACACTAAAATTCGATAACGCAACCAATTTTGATAACTGTGAAATTCGAGGGCTCGATAAATTTCGATAACTCAAAAATGTAAAATTTTGTAAACCGTTATAAATTTTTACTTTTGACTTCTCCACATTTTTCGGAAACTATCTAAACATTTTGATAACTCGTTACACTCTGTTAAGACGATTAAATTCGATAAGCAGTGACAAATCGATAACCTTGAAATTTCGATAAATCGATATATTTTGTAAATTCCATAAACTTCGCTTCGTTGAACCAACCAATTTCAGTAGGTCAATAATTATCGATAACTCTGTAAGTTGAAAGAACTCCATGCATTACGACATCGCGATAAATTTCCTTAACTCTATAAATAATGATAATTCAATAAATATCGATAACTTGATACATTTCTTTAACTTGACAAATTTCGTTAATCCCACACGTTTTTATAGCTCGATAACCATCCGTAAATTTGGAAAACTAAGTTTCTGTGTCTATAAATTTCGACAACTTAATAAACATCGATCAGTTTGAATAATTCGATAAGTTGCGATAACTTAATAAGCATGGATAAATTTCGATAATTATAAACTTCGATGATTCGATAAGTTTCAGAAACCTTTATTGCTGATTTTATTTCGATTTCTATCGGAAAATTTCAGCTCTGTTACCCAAATTCTTATGTATTTCTCATTGCCTCCATTTTCGCCTTTATCTCCATTTTCGTCTTTATCTTCACATTTGCTTTTTTTGTCTTCATCGTTATCACTTGTTTCTTCATCTTCATATTTATCTTTATTTCAAATTTTAATTTCAAATACGAAGTAAAACAAAATGCGAAACAGCTTAAATTGAACAGGTTGCAAAAACAACCATACACAAATATGAAATTTTTAAACGNGATAAATTTCAGTAACCTTTATGGCTGATTTTATTTCGATTCCTATCGGAAAATTTCAACTCTGTTAACCTAATTCTTATGTATTTCTCATTGTCTCAATTTTCGCCTTTATCTCCATTTTCGTCTTTATCTTCACTTTTGCCTTTTTTTGTCTTCATCGTTATCACTTGTTTCTTCATCTTCATATTTATCTTTATTTCAAATTTTAATTTCAAATACGAAGTAAAACAAAATGCGAAACAGCTTAAATTGAACAGGTTGCAAAAACAACCATACACAAATATGAAATTTTTAAACGACGATTTTCAACCAATTTCGAAACTATAAAAACTCTCCTCATCTACAGAAAATTACCTTTCCAACGGTGTTTTTGGTTTTGAAATCGGTAACTTTACCTTGGTCTTCATCTTTGTTTTTATCTTTCACATCTTTGCGTAGTCATATCCCCTGATGTCATGTCATATGATGTCATATCATGTGATGTCAAGTCATGTGATGTCATGCCATATAATGTGATGTCATATCATATGATGTCATGTCATGTGATGTCATGCCATATAATGTCATGTCATATCATCTAATGTCATGTCACGTGATATCGTGTGATGTGATATCATATTATGTCATGTAATATCATGTGATGTCTCTTCATATCATGTGATAAAATGTGATGTGATGTCATGTAATGTGATCACATTCCATGTTCCGATTAGTATATCGATAACCCTGTTTATAACTGTGTCGATAAAAATACCAATAACAATATCCATAAACATATAAAAAAAATACAAAGATCATCATCAGTATCGATTATTGTACATATCGTTAACAATATAAATGACTAAATCGATAACAAAATCAATTATTTAATCGATTATTATATCCATAACAATATCCATTATTGTATCGATAACAATATCGATTATTATATTGATTATTACATCGATTACAGTTATTTAATCAATAACAGTATCGATAACAATATCGATTATTTTATCAAAGCAATATCGATTATTATATCGATAAAAATATCAAGTTTTATATCGATAACAATATCGATTTTCATCCTCATCCCTTTCTTCATATTTATCTTTATTTTCGCATATTCCTCTTCTCCTTTAACTTAAAGTGTTTAAATTTACTTTGATCTTCGTTTTTGCCCGTACCTCTAGGCATCTTTGTTTTTGTTTTTATTCTCAAACCGCTGAGCCGCTGAGAACCATTTCCACGTGCTTTATTCCCCTTGAATTTGACAATTTACTCCCAACCAACCAACTGACGCTAAAGAAGTTTCACTTCATAAATTCAAGAAATGTTCTTACCCTTACAGTTACCCTAGTTCTTATGTATCTGCCATTGTCTCCATTGTCGTCTTTATCTTCACTTCTGCCTTCTTTTTTTTATTCATCGTTATCATTTATTTCTTCATCTTCATATTTATCTTTATTTCAAAGCTTAATTTCAAATGCGAAGTGAAACAACATGCGAAACATGTCAAATTGAACATGTTGCAGCAACATCTATACACAAATACGAAATGTTTAAACGACGGTTTTGGCCGTAATTTTCAACCAATTGCGAAACCATGCTCTGCTCATCTACGGAAAAATGCCTTTCCAACGGTGTTCTTGGTTTTGAAATCGGTTTGGTAGAATCGCCAAACGAACGGAGACAAAATTTATGTTAGCGTATTAATATATAGATAATAATAAAATTTCATATATCTCCATACGAAGTGTTCCAGTGCTGCACCATGAACTCTTCCAGAGATATGCAGTATGAAATTTGGCTTGTATGGTAGGTGCAACGCCCCCTTTTCCAATAGCTCCATATTTTCTCCATGACTATGCGATTCATTTCATATATCACCAAACCAAGTTCCAGTACTCTAACAGGAACAATTCAACAGATATGCAATCAGAAAAATTCCAGTACTCTACCATGAGCACTTCCAGAGATGCTTATTATCAAAAATTCGTTTTGTATGGGAGGTGCCACGCCCCCTTTTCAAATAGTCCGAGTTTTTCTCCATGAGTATGTAATTGATTTCATATATTTCCGTACAAAGTTCGAAAATTTTACCATGAACGCTTCCAGAAATATGCAGTATGAAATATTCGGGTTGTATGGGAGGTACAACGCCCTCTTTTCCAATAGCTCCAATCTTTCTGAAAGAATATGCGATTGATTTTATATATCTCCATACCAAGTTCCAGTACTCTACCATGAACACTTCCAGAGATATGCAGTATGAATATTCGGTTTGCTCCAATTTTTTTCCAAGAGTATGCGATGGATTTCGTATATCTCCATACCAATTTCCAGAACTCTACATCGAACATTTCCAGAGATATGGAGTATGAAAAATTCGGTTCGCATGGGAGGTTCCGCGCCCCTTTTATATTTCGAAATTGTTTTTAGCCGATAACCATCCTTTGAACGTCTGCAGCAGGTGTCCGAAATTTCAAAAAAAATCGGTTCAGCCGCTCTCGATTNCATTTCCAGAGATATGGAGTATGAAAAATTCGGTTCGCATGGGAGGTTCCGCGCCCCTTTTATATTTCGAAATTGTTTTTAGCCGATAACCATCCTTTGAACGTCTGCAGCAGGTGTCCGAAATTTCAAAAAAAATCGGTTCAGCCGCTCTCGATTTTTGCGATATACATAGATGGATAAGAGTTGCTGCTTTTAATATTGCGCTCACTTACGCAGAAAAATATAGCAGTAGGGTTTTATGCGTAATTATATACATACATATATATGTACATAAATATGCATATATAAATGTAAGTGCTAAGAGCAATGTTAGTTGCTACATAATTGCCTACATTATTTCTCCATAAACTGTACATACATATTTGTTTTTTTAACATAAGAATCAACATTAACGTTAACATTAGCACGTATGTATATGTATACATAACCCTAGCTTTGCGCTGTATTCCATACGAATTAACAGCAGATGGCGCTCTCATACAATTTTTAAAGTCCTGCAGTTCCATTTTTAGGAAAGTATTTTAACCGTTTTTTTTGCCTAAGACAACGAGAAGCCCATCCAGAACCTATAACCAAAATTAAAAAAAAAAATCGGTACAGCCTATCTCGAGCTTTGCGAACAGAAAAAACGGCTTTCAAAATATATATTAGTATAGATATATATTTTATAAAGTAAATGACACCTATTGACGATTTTTAATTTATTGGCGAATTGACCTGCATATATTTTTACATTTTTTCGGAAAAATTAGGCTCATTTTTAAATTTTGATTATCCTTCACTGTATAAGTATGTTCACATATAAATATTATCTCAATCAAAGCTCGTTTGTTAATCACCCCCTTTACACAGGCAAATCTCAGATTATTAGCCGTCAAATTGGTTGTATTTGTTATTCTCACATCTCAAGGAAAGGTTATGTTTCTTCTCTGTGCCACCGTGATCACGTTTTTCTGCTATATTAAGCAATATAAATTTATTTTAACTTAACCTTTCATTAAAAAATACCCTTGCTAGGGTCCACTTTTTTTATTTTTACATTTGGCATCGATAAAACTAGGATGGACACTGAAAAGTTATCGGTTATATCTAAAATTATTTTATAATTAAAAATTAACAAGGGACGAATTTTATATGGCTAATCTCGTTTTCTAATTACAAATTAGGGAGTTAAGCTCGAAAATGAGGATAATCTACTTATATGTGAACCTAGTATTACGATATAAAGACAATATCACTTATGAGCCGCTCGCCGTCTGTGGGAAATGACAGCGTACATGTACGCGAGCATGCTCGCCAAAAAATGGACCGAAAAGTAAAAAATTGACCAATTTTTATTACATCGGGAAATTGAGTGGAATTTATTCCTCTTTATCAAGAGAATATGCCAATTCAGCTTTTATAACGATTTTTTTATGTATTGCATCCAAACTGCATTACTATTGTATATTATTAACATTATATTATTTAAAGTTTTAAATTATAATTTGTTTCTTAATTTCGTTTTTATTAATGCTAAATCAAGAAATTGGCGCTCAGCTGCCGAGAGACTGTGAGGCAGACTAAGGGCCGGTTGTTCTATATCTGGTTATCGCTAGTGNAGCTTTGCGAACAGAAAAAACGGCTTTCAAAATATATATTAGTATAGATATATATTTTATAAAGTAAATGACACCTATTGACGATTTTTAATTTATTGGCGAATTGACCTGCATATATTTTTACATTTTTTCGGAAAAATTAGGCTCATTTTTAAATTTTGATTATCCTTCACTGTATAAGTATGTTCACATATAAATATTATCTCAATCAAAGCTCGTTTGTTAATCACCCCCTTTACACAGGCAAATCTCAGATTATTAGCCGTCAAATTGGTTGTATTTGTTATTCTCACATCTCAAGGAAAGGTTATGTTTCTTCTCTGTGCCACCGTGATCACGTTTTTCTGCTATATTAAGCAATATAAATTTATTTTAACTTAACCTTTCATTAAAAAATACCCTTGCTAGGGTCCACTTTTTTTATTTTTACATTTGGCATCGATAAAACTAGGATGGACACTGAAAAGTTATCGGTTATATCTAAAATTATTTTATAATTAAAAATTAACAAGGGACGAATTTTATATGGCTAATCTCGTTTTCTAATTACAAATTAGGGAGTTAAGCTCGAAAATGAGGATAATCTACTTATATGTGAACCTAGTATTACGATATAAAGACAATATCACTTATGAGCCGCTCGCCGTCTGTGGGAAATGACAGCGTACATGTACGCGAGCATGCTCGCCAAAAAATGGACCGAAAAGTAAAAAATTGACCAATTTTTATTACATCGGGAAATTGAGTGGAATTTATTCCTCTTTATCAAGAGAATATGCCAATTCAGCTTTTATAACGATTTTTTTATGTATTGCATCCAAACTGCATTACTATTGTATATTATTAACATTATATTATTTAAAGTTTTAAATTATAATTTGTTTCTTAATTTCGTTTTTATTAATGCTAAATCAAGAAATTGGCGCTCAGCTGCCGAGAGACTGTGAGGCAGACTAAGGGCCGGTTGTTCTATATCTGGTTATCGCTAGTGGCCGGTTAAACATCATTATCGACGTTTTCGACATCATGCATCTAACATGTGATCGATAGAGCAGTGGTTGTATTTAACCGGAGCTTCTACCTCCGATTTGTGCTAACCATACATTGAACAACCGGCGCTTAAAGTGTTATGAACTTAATTACATTCTCCAAAGGCGGCTTCACCCAATCCATTTTTAATCAAATTTCCTTGACGCCAGAGACGTTCTATATTGGTACAGTTTTTTAAGTTACGTTCACACAGCCACACTTTAAGCAGGTGTTGTCAATCGGCCCTATGCTGAATGTCGTCATCGTCATCGTCGACGATCGTCAGCGCATTAGTAACATGGCTGACGATGGCCGTATCGTCACTTTTACTGACGATGACGATATTTAACATAGAGCGGAATATTCATCAATTAAATAGAAAATATTGAAAATGCGAAATTTATTGCATGAATTGAAAGGGTGATAATAACCTAACCAAAGGCTTGTGAAATGGACAATTTTAAAAAAGTTGGACCAATGGACCAAACGAAAAGAAATGGGCCAAATTGGTCATTTGGACCAAAACGGCAACCGTGGTCTCTAGGCACAAAGGCCCAATTTCAGATGGCCTATTTAAGTAGAGATTGTTAATTACCTTCCACTATTAATTTTCAGATCATAGATTTAATCTGCACTTAAATGGCGAATATTGGCTATTTAAATATGAGATATGGAACCCTGTGTTTGTACCAAACAACTAGGAATGTTCGATATCGTATCGATTATTCTGAATATCGATATTTCATATCACTATAAACGATTTTTTGAATCGATATTCCAAGGTCGATATATCGAAGACATCGGTACTTTACCCGCAATATCGATATTTAAGTTGAAATTTATATTAAGGGCCGGTTGTACAATGTCTGATTAGCCCAAATCGGAGGTAGAAGCTCCGGTTAGATACGACTGCTTTATCGATCACATGTTATATGCATGATGTTGAAATCGTCGATAATGATGTTTAACCGGCAAGTAGTGATAACCAGACATTGAACAACCGGCCCTTAATCTACAAAAAATTTAATGGGAAAATATTAAAGTAGGTTTAATCAGCAGCTTGCGTGATTTATTTAGCTCTTAAGTTTGACAAACCGCTTGAGTCGACCGGCATGCCGGTTTAATCCTCAGTAAATATACAAGATGGAAATAACACAATAGGTGAGTTGACAGGCAGGTCTAATATACTATTCAAGTGGGAGTAGGATTTTCAATATGGATTTTTCCGATATCGATATTGTTCAGCCCGATATATCGCCATATCGATTTTACATGCAATGAATTAAATCGATTCATGATATCGATACTTTCTTAAATATCAAACATTCCTACCACGCTCCTTGATTCGTTGAAACCCATTTTGCCAATCTAACTCCATAGTGTTGCACTTTTTCCTATTTTTTTTCAAATTTCAAAGAACCTAATTCGAGCAATTCTATTGTGTATAAATAAAAATAAAAATTCGTGCCGCCACGTTGGTGAGAAACTCAATAATCAAAAAGTTTAAATCGATTATGAACCAACCACTCATTCGTCATACTTTATACTACGTGTACATAGCTCCATATTGTGGCAAATACCCTGAACAAAAGATACAAGATCACGCAAGAAGGAAAGAAATACTACGTTTATGCTAGGAATGTTCGATATTGTATCGATTATTCTGAATATCGATATTTCATGGCACGATAATCGATTTTTTGAATCGATATTCCAAGGTCGATATATCGAAGACATCGATACTTTACCCGCAATATCGATATTTAAGTTGAAATTTATTTTTGATCTATAGAAAGTGCATGAGAAAATACTAAAGTAGGTTTAATCAGCAGCTTGTGTGATTTATTTAGCTCTTAAGTTTGACAAACCGCTTTAGTTGACCGGCATGCCGTTTTATTTCTCAGTAAATATACAAGATGGAAGTAACACAATTAGGTCAGTTGACAGGCAGGTCTAATATTCTATTCAATTGGGAGTAGGAATGTTCCATGATTCAATAATACAAGGTTCGATAAACTGACAGTTGTCTCTCTCGCACCGCTCCCTTAGCAGTGGCACAGTGTTGCTTCTTTGCAAACTTACTTGGAAAAATTGTAGCTTTGGTGTGAAATAGAAGTACA
Source organism: Rhagoletis zephyria (assembly GCF_001687245.7). Taxonomy (NCBI): domain Eukaryota; kingdom Metazoa; phylum Arthropoda; class Insecta; order Diptera; family Tephritidae; genus Rhagoletis; species Rhagoletis zephyria. The sequence continues at coordinate 62,601 of NW_016159274.1, read as the reverse complement.
AGATTTGGGCAATATGTTTATTTGTATATACATATGAAGCTAATTTAACTGATGAAAACATAAACTTTTTTTAAATTGGAAGTTTACATAAAACTGGCAGTAGTGTTGTATTAATTTTGAGCCCTTTTGCAGTTTTTATACAGCTAAATAGCATATAAATTACGTAATTCACATAGATACTGTCATGATAAAAATATAGCAAGGTAGAACCGTTCTCTCAATTGTCGGCCATGCTTTTTTTTGAAGTTTGCCAACATTTTAAAATCATATAAAAGTGAAAATAAAAAAATGAAATGGTTCGAAATTGTTGTTGCTTGAGATTGAACATAAAAATGTGTGTGTGAGTTTGTGAGTAAATTTAAATATTAAATTGTTTGGAATTTTTATCATGGATACTATAATATTATGTTCAATATTTCGTTTAAAATGCCAGATTACCTGCAAATACATTAGTATTTACAAAAGAAATTTAACTACTAATTGCCTACTTTGCGTACTTTTCTACTACCATTTACGCACCAACGGATTTCATTCTTCGTCTTTCTCCGTCCTTCGTAAATGCAACCTTTTGTAAGGGAGTGTCAAACCGCGGCTGTCAATGATTATCTAACCTTGTATTATTGAATCATGGGAATGTTNTTTACATTTTGTGCTAAACAGCTGATTGTTTTTTGGTGGGATATGGTGGGATTGATTAAACAACCTACCAATCAATCTTGGTTGTTTGTAGGAATGTTCGATATTTAAGAAAGTATCGATATCATGAATCGATTTAATTCATTGCATGTAAAATCGATATGGCGATATATTGGGCTGAACAATATCGATATCGGAAAAATCGATGTTGGAAATCCTACTCCCAATTGAATAGAATATTAGACCTGCCTGTCAACCCACCTAATTGTGTTATTTCCATCTTGTATATTTACTGAGGATTAAAACCACGGTGGAGAGAATACAGAGGTGGCGCCGATGACGATACCGCTACTCGGTTCTCAGTGATTTTGACAGAATCAGCTGTTTTGGTGACGTCTTAGTAGAGAAGACAGCAGTAGTGATGTGCTCAGTCAATACTTTCAAGTATTGATCGATATTCGGTAACGATTTAAAATGTATCCAATACTCTCGATACTCGGTACCAAAACATTTAGATTTCAAATAAAAGCGCACACAGGCCAAAGATATGGAAAAAAACGGCTCAGGGGAGACTCGCCAGTAGAGCCAATAGAGCTTTTAATACTGATTCAAATGAAAGATGTATATATGTCGGTTCCAGGCCATAACGCAGAGAAACTCTCACTTGTTTGAAGCATTTTTGTTCCAGCTGAATCGGACGATATCATTTTTGGAGGCCTAGGGGCAGATTCTATAACCAGTTAGCGACAATTTTCGAATCGGTATCGGGTTTGTTGACCTATGATATGAAATATTGTTACACCAACAAGTACGATATCGATCCGAAACTTGTCGCTAACTGGTTAGATCACCCCCCTGATAAGCTTCTTCATCCGTCAAAACATTTTTCTTGAAGCTTGGATCGACTAAGGTTAAAACTGATAAAATAGTATTTTTCTGTGGCGATAAGTTCAAGTGTTTTAGCCGATATCATATAAATTAGTAATGAAAGTTTTTTCTAAACCTGAAATGCATATAATGGCGAGGGTTTAATGTAAATAATCGGTATCGGATACCGAAAAGGAAGTATAGGGTACCGAAATCTTTTTTAAGTATTGGGTACCGAGTATTGGGGACAATTCAGCACATCACTAGTCGCCCTCATTCTCGCCGCTCTCAGTTGTCAACTCTACGATGACGTCACGCTAAAATTACTCTCACGAATTCTGCTGCAATCGGCGCAATGTTGTATTCTATCATTCTTGGATTATAACGGCATGCCGGTCGACTCAAGCGGATTGTCAAACTCAAGAGCTAAATAAATCACTCTAGCTGCTGATTAAACCTACTTTAGTATTTTCCCATACACTTTTTCGTAGATCAAAAATAAATTTCGGCTTAAATATCGATATCGCGGGTAAAGTATCGATGTCTTAGATATATCGACCTTGGGATATCGATTCAAAAAATCGATTATCGTGCCATGAAATATCGATATTCAGAATAATCGATACAATATCGAACATTCCTAATTGGGAGTAGGATTTTCAACATCGATTTTTCCGATATCGATATTGTGCAGCCCGATATATCGCTATATCGATTTANATAACCAGTTAGCGACAATTTTCGAATCGGTATCGGGTTTGTTGACCTATGATATGAAATATTGTTACACCAACAAGTACGATATCGATCCGAAACTTGTCGCTAACTGGTTAGATCACCCCCCTGATAAGCTTCTTCATCCGTCAAAACATTTTTCTTGAAGCTTGGATNTCGATATTCAGAATAATCGATACAATATCGAACATTCCTAATTGGGAGTAGGATTTTCAACATCGATTTTTCCGATATCGATATTGTGCAGCCCGATATATCGCTATATCGATTTAACATGAAATGAATTAAATCGATTCATGATATCGATACTTTCTTAAATATCGAAAATTCCTACAAACAACCAAGATTGATTGGTAGGTTGTTTAATCAATCCCACCATATCCCACCAAAAAACAATCAGCTGTTTAGCACAAAATGTAAACAAACAAGCAAATGCAACAACAATTTCAAGGAACAAGCAGCAGTGCTGCCAATTGTTTGGCATATTTAAACAAAGTTGATCTGAAACCCAACGAAAGTTAAATGACATTTAAACTACAATCTACAGTTAAATTTAAGTGCCATTTAAAAATTTATTTGAAATTGGCCCTAAGGGCGAAAGTTAAATGGCATTTTATTTAAATGCCACTGATTATTTAAATGGCACTTAAGTTTAGTTGTGAACAACAATTTCATTCAGAATAAAACAAAATGCTTTACTATCATGAAAATTCATTGAAAAAAATTTCTCTTTTGTTTTTAAAACATTAAAATCTAAAGATTATGTAAATCTGATGCCAGATGAGACTTCGTGGCTTTGCGTGGCATTTATTACTACATTTATGCGACAGAATTCATGAATACTTCATTTTATAAATACAAAAATGGTCCCGTTTATGCATATTTCGCGAATTCGTGAAACAAAATGCTTTGAAACAGTGGCAATGCACTGGCGAGAAACTAAACAGTACGATTGTGACTTTTTTGGCCTCCTTTTGAATTTGCAAAACCCGTTGGTACCAGGCAATGAACAATACTATATTTAAATTGGCTTTATTATATTTTCAGTTTATTCGTTTTGAATTTATTTTATATATGAACAGTTCCACATATATTTTCCATTGATTTAAATTCTGGTTACGGCACTCATGCATTTTAAAATAAAAACGTCATAACCCTAGTAATTGCATAGCTGTTTGTGGAACGTGGCCTTCCCGGACTGGAACCTCACGATTTCATGAAATTATGCTGAATTCATGGTTAACTTTCGTGTATAACTGAATTCATGAAAAGGTGTGCACGCAGCCAATTTTAACCCAAATTCATGAAAAGAATTCGTGAATTAGCCCACGTAAAAATGTAGTATATAACTTTTCCAGCAAAGCGGCAGACGCAAAAGGTATGCCACAATGAACACCAAGAAAACAACTTTGTATCGCTTTTTACTTGTGAAAATTGCTGTGGATTTTATACAAGGTACATTAAAAATAGGTAGAAGCCAATTTGACGTCAAACTTTCAAAAGTCAAGGTTTTCAGGAGAGTTAAAATAAGAATGAGCGTGTGTAAGGAAAAACAAAAAACTATATTTCACTGGCTGACGTTTTCAAATAAACTTTAAATATATATTTATTTATTAATTTTGTTTAATGTAAATTGGTTTATCTTTTATTAAGCCATCACAACTGGATTGATGTGTTCCAGTGTTGTTGGAGGGTCTTTCCGGTAGCGCTACATCACAGCTGCTTTCCCAACGCTCCTTCCGCGAAACACATAGAGAGACGTTTAAAAAATTAGTGGATATTTGACACCTCATAAAAACCAGCCCCTCAGGTGTTGCATTTTTGATATGTGTACATTTGTATGTTCGAGATAAGATTAATTATTACACGTTAGTATAAACAGCACAATTACTTATACACCAAAGTAAACTGCACAGCACTGCAAAAATTCAAATTTTAATTAAAATGTGCTATTAACAAACATTCAAATCAAAAGCACATGTCATTCTAAGAGTAACAACATATTGAAAAATAAAAACAAAACAAGTTGAAGTTTGTAAGTTTGGTTCTCAGGAGAGCAACGTCAAAATGGCTTCTACATGTATTTATGTGCCTTGGGTGCAGTGTTGCCATTTTAGCCGTTTTCCGGCTAGATCTAGCCGGTTGCGATAGCAAACAGCCGGAGAAATTTCGGTTTAGCCGGAAGCGGATTTGTTAGCCGTTTTGTAAAAAAAAATTATCCGTTTTTAGCCGATTTTGTTATTTGCCTTGTTTTCTTAAAATTCAAATATATATGTTTCCATTCTTGACTAAGCGATCCAAAATCTGTTAGAAATGGCTACTAGCGTTATCGCGGAGGCAGGGTTATATAAAATTGGGCAGATTTCGCTTATTTTTATTTTAAACGAATATTTTTTTCTTCTAAGGCCGTAACGGGGATTTTCTTCATAAAATGTTTGTTATCAATGACTTAAATTTAAGTGTGAAGTTTTATTCGCAAATTTAGATGATGACAAATTTTTTCACTGTTTGCTTAACACCCGTTTGTTACCATGTTTATACGTAAGCTATTTGCAAATAAAAATAATTTGCAAATACCTAACTCACTGTTTATTCGATGGCGAAAATTTTGTATTTAATATTGCCTGAATATAAAAAGGCAATAATATGACCATCGAAAAACAAAATAAAGTTAAAAATGGCAACGTCTCGATTATAAAAAGGCAATAAGATGACCATCTAAAAAGAAAATAAACCTAAGAATGGCGGCGTCTTGCGCTTGTTTGCAAATAGTATCACTAATCAATACTTATTCGCGTGATTTAGTTATTTGCAAATAAAAAACTAACTCAGCGTTTATACGGCAAAATTTACCATTTGTAAATTGTTATTTGCAAATAATACGTGCGTATAAACGTAGTATGTGTTTGGATATAGTGCCAAGAATAAATGTTGCAGGTATTGTCTTCCCAGGTAGCGCATATTCAATTCTGCCTTAATTACAAAACATCATTGTTGCCCACGCTTAAAGTTTTAAGGTGAGGGAAAAATGGATATTTTCAAGCACTATGTGCACATATGGATTTATTTAAACTAACTTTTTTCCTGAGAACTTATTTGAATTCTAAAAACCGAAGGCTAACTTGAGTTAAAAGAACCAACACTGAAATGCGTAAAAATGAAAGTAAAAGAGGACAAATTTCTATGTAAAGCAAAGCTCTTTAGGAAGACAATAGGCTTGTTCGTCGAAAATCCAGCGAAAATTATCACTCAAAATATCAGTTAGTAAGAAAAAAATGCTCCCAAATTCTCTCTCAAGTAGCGAAACTTGCAAATCTCTGCACGCACGCAAATTGCAGGAACTTGCAAGTTTCTCTGCCAGCTAGTGTCCACGGTGGATTTAAAAGATAAGAAATTTGTATAGAATTTTAAAATTCTTTCAGAGGGACAAAAAACAGGATCTACATGTATATTTATGGCTAGTCCGACTTTCTTCGACATACGGTTCAATTTCTTTGCCGTACTAACTGTCGCGTTTCCTATATCGACTCCGGTTGAGATTGCATTACGAGTACGTTTCAAATCATTGGAATTAACTAAATTAATTAAGTAAACAAGTCATTCATTTTAAAATCGCTCAAGTTTGTAAATTTTTAAATAAGACGAACCTATTTATTCAAATTATTGTCGACAAAAAATGCAACCATGTGCCAGAATCATATGTTTTTCTTAATTGCAAATTCTTGCCGAAAAAAGTTTTTCCAGCTTGAATTCGCAACTTCTCTCCAAGAACTTGTCTTTTTACTTATGATTTCTTTAAATAAAACATGTGAAATTTAGTTGAAACAGTTTAGCCGTTTTTAGCCGGTTTTTAGCCAATTTAGCCGGTTGGTCCAGATAGTTCTGGCAACACTGCTTGGGTGTTATATATTTAGTTTTTAAAATGTCAGCAATGTAATTAAATTTTATGTTTCTGCATGAAAACTCTAATTTGGACGAAACATATTACATATTAAACCAGCTGATGTTCAACGCGCGCAAAAAGATGCGAGTTGGCTGTGGTAGGATCTCCTTTACGGCCGATTTTGTTTCACATATTACGACGGAATGGGTGAGCCGAAATTAATGTTTATTACATACACTTAGCAACGTTTTTATATAATACACGTTAATTTTGGCCACACTTTTGTTTAAAACTACTTTGATTATTTAATATTAACCAATTCTATAAAAAAAAATTATGTTGAAATACTATCAATTGCTGGTTACAAAGCTATATGGCCACTTTTGTTTCGCTTATTACGTCTTGATTTACCACGTGTACACGTTGGTAAAGGATCATACTTGACAAAAGAAAGGTGGTGCGCCCCTCTTCTTCGGCAATACAGAAATGAGAATTCTACTTAGTAAGGGTTATAATCCCAAAAGGTGTTGCGCCCCTTTTCTTCGGCAACACAGAAAGGAGAATGCTACTTAGTAAGGGTTGTAAACCCTAAGCGCGTCCGAAGGCCGCCAACGTAGAAAAATGTTATGTGCAAAAGGAGTTGCGTCCCTTTCTTTCGGCACTACAGAAACGAGAATTCTACTTAGTAAGGGTTATAAGCCCTAAGCGCGGCCAGAGACCTCCTACGCAGAATGAACTTTTTCGATAGAAGCCTCTGGCGCCTGGGGACCTCACCTTTATGCACAAGAACTATTATATACCCGTGCGGTCCTACTCTTGTCCGGAAACACGGAAAGACTGAAGTTATTGCCTTCATACTCGAATTAAGCGAAAACGCAAGTAAAAATTTTGATTTTTGCCCATTTTTGTAAAGGCTCCCTCTATAAGTGGCCTCGGCAGTTGTGAGTTACATTTTTGAAAACGGCAGTTCATACCCTCTCTAAAATGGGGTATATGGGGTGCCACGCCCCCCAAAAGAGGAAACTTTGACGGATCGATCTAAACATTGTGCATTTCTCGTAGCATTATCTTATGGGGCTAGGTAAAATTTTGACAGCTTCTAAATATGTATACACATAAAATTAATAGGCGGTAATAAAGAGTGAAATTAAAATGAAAGCTGGAAGAAGCTTAAAAAAGCGTATGTTACTTGCAAGTTGTAAAATAAATATAAATTTCAACAATTTCAGCAAGACACAATAATAGATCTCTTGCATGAGCGTTTGTTTGGTTTTTCAGTAGCCAAAAATTTACTTTGCATTTGGCAGAGCAAAAATCAACTTATTTGTAAATCGTAAATTCTTCCTAGCCGTCTCACCACGGAGAAAAAAATCTACCAATTGACACAAAGCCTAAGAGCGAACAACAGCCAAAAAAATGGAATAAAACCAGCTCAGCGGAGCCTCGCCTATGGGGCTAATAGAAAATATAATCATGAATAAAATAGTAAATATTTGTATATACATAAATTTTCCGCGCATGCAATAAAAACCAGAATGGGGATTTCTCTAAAACGTCGTACAGACGTTCCCCTAAATTTCACGTTCCCTTGTTCCAAAAATATACTCAACTAGAATTTCGAGAGTACACATTTGCTTGGAACTGACATCACCACAATGCAAATCGTAATAAATGTTATTTGAAGAGAGAACTGCCATGGGTACCTATAACGAATTAAAAAAGTCTAATAATGTTGTCACAACAACTATTGCAAATCGTAAGACTGTTGCGATAGGTACAAGAATGCGTTGTTTGTGAGAGCAATATTATCGAGATGCGGTTGCCGTACTTGTTCAGCGCATGTGTTATGCTTGCTTCACTCAAATCCACATTGCTCATATTTTGAGAAAAGCATCGTCTTATTTGTAGTTTTTGTGTCTTTTAAGCGAAATAATTTTTTTCAAAACTTTAAGTGCCGTTTTCTCAAGTAGGTTTTATAATTTATCTGCGCTTCAAAGACATTTCTTCAGAACAAAATTTTTGTTTAAGGGCAGATAAATTTTAAAACTTACTTGGTAGAATGTTCGAGGAATGACGTAGACTCTTCGGCAGCAAGAAACGTCAAGTGGATGAATACTGTGAACAGTGAGAAAATGAGAGAATGTGCGATAGACAACAGAACGTTTTAGAGTTGCCATGAGTGCGAGCGCAGGTATATAAGGTCGTTGCTATAGCTAGGGGGAGTTAGTTGAAATTCAGAAGCTGCCAGGAAAGTCAGTTGCGAGTTAGCAAGCTATAAGGCAAGTTGTAAAATAGGGATAAATTGTGTTATTAAGTTTTGTAAAGTGTTTTAATTGCCCTAACAAGTATTTTTAATTGCTTTTATTGCATAAACAAGTATTGTAAAGTGTTTGTTGTACAGTAAAGTTAATCGTACTGTAATTTGTCGTCTTGAGCGTTTATTCAACAATCCAGCGATACGAACCGAAAGGATTTTAGGAGATCCGGCAAGTAGTCAAGGATAATCGTAAAAACTGGTGTCAGAAGTGGGATTGTTAAATAAATCCCGAAGGATAAACATTTAAAAATTGCAAAAATTCAAGAGCTGAAGAGCGAGGAGCTCAAACAGGAGTTGGAAAAGCGAAGTTTATCCACCTCCAGAAGAAAAGTGGAGTTACTATCATGGCTGCGAGAGGCTGCGACGTTGACAAATAAGGAAGGGGCTGCTGGTTCATCGAATGATGTGGAGCAGACATTCACTATGGTTGAAGAGCTATACGGCTATAGACATGAACACGTTATTGGCTACAATATCGCAGATTTCTTCACAGATGCAAGCGCTGGAGACACGTATATCATCAGAGGTATCAGCCCACGTGTCATTCCTGATAAAAAACTCAGCTATAGGCACAATAGGCACGCATATCATCACAGCTGGAAGCACAGGATGCAAAAATTAGCCAAATATAGGACAAAATCGAAGAGAGACAAGAGAAAGTCGAGGCAAAGGTAGAGAATTTGGAAGGCCGTCTCCGAGATTTGCAGATGAATCGTCCGTAGCTGGACGACGAACGCTCCTAAGGTAAAACCCCACCCTTTGACGGCACGATTCCTTTCCAGGTCTTTAAGCTCCAGTTCGAGAAAACTGCTACAACAAATCATTGGAGCATGGAGGATAAATCCGCAGCGCTGCTCGTTGCATTAAAAGGACCTGCATTATAAGGGTCTTGCAAACTGTTCCTGACTGTGAAAGGAACAGTTACGATGCGTTAATGGGTGCACTGGAAAGACGTTATGGTAGCGAACACAGGAGACAGGTCTACCAGATAGAGCTGGAGAATTGCTGCCAAAAATCCAACGAGACTCTACAGGGCTTCGCCACAGAGATCGAGAGGTTGGTCCACTTGGCAATTGGAAACGCATCTGGTGAACACCTTGAAAGGTTAAAAATCCAGAAATTCATCAACATGTATAACAAGCGAAAGGCGTATGTGAGTCCAAAGCCAATATTTGCTGAGACTGTCTCATATGCTCAGACACGTGAAACGGTGTCTCTCCTAAGTAGAACAGCTTACAAAGCCCATCGAGTGGAAGTGGAGACACCGGACGAGACTAACGAAATGCTGAAGAGGATAATCAAGCTGCTGTGCGCGAAGAAAAATGGCTCAGGGAAATGCTTTAAATGTGGGAAGCCAGGACACTTCGTCCGCGATTGCAGCGCAAGTTCCATTGGGCTCTACAATTCAGCAGGACGAAAATGCAGAGATGAAGGAGACGAACCCAACTCCAATCAGTCGTTAAACTAAAACGAGCCAGCAGAAAGGGGCACGCACTGGCAGAAAAGCGAGCAACCTCACCGTTGGTGAATGCGTAAATGGGCAAGAGCGAGTACTGACAGTGGATACTGCAGCGTCACATTCCATTATTGGACCCGATTTGGCCACTTGGAGCAAATCTGCAGACGGCAACTGGTGCGCGAACCCAAGTGTTAGGAGAAGTACCATGTGGGGTAATAATCGGGGGCGTGGCCTCGTACACCAAGTTTATAGTGGCAGGCAATGTGGATGAAGTCATCATCGGCGTGGATTTCTTACTTGGCCGAGGCATGAATATTGACCTCCAGAATGATCTTGACATATCGTGACAGGAAAGTGCCACTTAGGGTTGGTTACGATAACAAGTACCACTGCAGAAGTTCCGAAGATTCCACCAGAAACGAAAGCGGTTAATTGGGCCGAGGTTGGCAGTGATGGAGATGGAGTTATTGAGACCGGAGAAAGAAGAGGTCCAGCTATAACTGAAAAGCGTGAAGGTTCAACAAACTCAGTAAAAAAGAGGAAGTTACCACAAGAAAGTGGTCATGGCAAGCCAGGCAGGAGGCCCAAGTTGTGGTTATACATGTCCGGTTAATGAAGTTGACATCGGCGGAAGAGCGAGAAGCGGAAACACGGATTTAGCAAAATGTGCTAAACGCAGTGCAGATCGAGGATCGAAGCCTGGTAGTCATGGCAAGAGGAAGCGGCGTAAATCCGGCGAAAAGGGCGCCAATGAGAAAAGACATGGTCTGGTCACCTCCAGTGGCCGGCAGAAGCACGGCCATTTTGAGATGGTGCACTCCCAGAGATAAGCCGGAAGCAATGTCCAGTAACGCATCGGGACGATCAGACTTAGGTGGAGGGCAGTGTGGCGAATACTGCGGCAACTCGAAGCGAACAACAAGAAAATGTCATAACAGCGAAAAACGTCAAGTGGATAAATACCGTGAACAGCGAAAGAATGAGATAATGTGCGATAGACAGCAGAGTGTTCAAGAGTTGCCATGAGTGCGAGCGCAGGCATATAAGGCCGCTGCTATAGCGAAGAGGAGCTAATTGAAAGTCAGCAAGCTACCATACAAGTCAGTTGCGAGTCTGTAAGTTGTAAAACAGAGATAAATTGTGTTATCCAGTTTTCCAAAGTGTTTTTATTGCCTTAACAAGAATTGCTAATTGTTCTCCTTGCATAAACAAGTATTTTAAAGTGTTTGTTGTACAATAAAGTTAATTGTACTGTAATATGGTCACCTTGAGTGTTTATTTAACAATCCAGCGATACGAACCGAGAGGATTTTGGAAAATCCGTCAACTAAACAAGGATAATCGTAACAGTATATTATGACGAAGGCTTAGGGCCGGTTACTCAATGTCGGGTTAACACTAATCTCCGGTTAAACATAGTCGAAGATGTCGATAACGATGCTAACCGCAGATTAGTGTTAACCGGACATTGAGTAACCGGCCCTTAATGTATAGAATTGGTATCGGGTACCGAAAAGGGAGTTATGGTACCAACATATTTTTAAATTATTGGGTACCAAGTATTGGATACCGACAATCCAGCACATCACTAGTTATTTTGAAGACAATAAAGGCGGGGCTGCCAGATTGGCAAAAACCGTGCAATTTTGGCCCTATTTAACTCAAATGGCACTTCATTTTTCAAAATGGCACTATTGATATATACAAATATTTCAATACATTTTTGTAAAATCCTTTGTGTGTACTTCCTTTTCTAATTTCTATAGTGTATGCTGATTTATCTTACTTTGGACTTTTGTTTTACGAATGTGTTTCTAATTTTAATGATGAATGGGAAGAGCTAAAAGAATGTCACCTTTTTTGGCACTTTTATTTTTCGGTTTGGCACATTCTGGCGCTTTTTTATCCTCAATATGGCGCTTTATAGCTAAATGGTTGGCAGCCCTGAGTAAAGGCTCCACCAGATAGAAATTCTTTTCTGCGTGACAGGGATACTTTTGACTGATTGATTTGATTTTGAATAGAAGACGCCATCAAAACAAAACATAACATAAAAAAATAACTATAACAATACCATGTTCGGACAAGTGATGCCAACCGGGAAGAATTCCCCAATTTTGATGGAATTTGAATTTCTCTTGAGGAATCGGGGAATGGCTTTAAATTTGGGGGAATTCAATATCCCAAAAACTTTGTTCAGAACATTGCTATTGAGGAAGAACTTGCATTTATAAATTGTAACTTGTGATAACAATCTCTTATTTTATTATTAAGGGTTTGGAACATTACGTAATCGCCTCAGCAACCGTGTGCATATTGAATAAATTGAAACCGTGCATAGCGACATTTTTCACTTCCATGTTTTCGTTTGACACTCTCTTTTCTCATTTCGTTTTCGCCACCAAGCCATCGTATTAGTTTTTATATTACAAACATGAAATGTTAAAAAGACTGTCCTTATTACATATATCACAATTAATGATATTTGTGGATGAAATGTCTAAATATGTCGCAAAATTCATTTCGGGGTATTTTCATTGAAAATATACGAACTTTTTCAGGAGTTTCGGGGAAGTAGCCCCAAGAAAACTGGCATCCCTGGTTTGGACCGACATTGAAAACAGGTTTTCGTTGCTGAAAATGGTTTTCGACCTACAACTTTTTCGTCCATGTAAAGTCTGTCAAACGAAAACTAGTTTTCTCTGAAAACTACTTTTGTTTTGTTTGTTTGTTTTCGTTGCTGAAAATGGTTTTCGACCTAAAACTTTTTCGAAGTTGATGTATTTGTTAGGCTTTTCTGATCTAACCGTTGTGTAAATAAAAATACTTGATTTAGCTTTTTCCCGACGTTTCGCTAAGATTTTTAGCATCTGCAGGGGAGTTTTTTGTTTATTTACCTGCGCAGCAATAAATATAAAACATTAACAAAACAACAAAGAACCAATAAACATATGAATACATAAAAAACAAATAGCTAGGTTTAACACAAAAGAGTTATTAACTTACATTACATTTAACATTAAACTTTATAACGTAAAACTAAATAGCATTACCAACGCTTGTGGTAGCTTTGTCTAAACTGAATGTTATTGATATTTATAAACATAATAAATAAACTGCAGAGATGTCATCAGTATCCTCTTTCTTGTTCATTGCATTGTCCCTTTTCTACATTATTCTTAAGCTTTCTAATGTGAATCTTGTTTTTGTTCTTTTCTCTACATCAAGTGTTCTTGCGTTCGCCAAATCAGCTGTATGGCCACTGGTATTAATATGCTGCGCTAGCGCTGTGCTGTTTCTTGGTTTTTTTTATGTCTGCTTCGTGTTCGCTTAGAATAGTACCCAGAGCTCGCTTGGTTGTTCCGATGTACACTTTGTCGCAGTTTTCGGCTTCTTTACCATTGCACTTTATTTCATAAACCACATTGTTTTGTTGTTTGAATTCTATAGGGGATTTTGTTTTTGTAAATATTGTGGATAAAGTGCAATTGGATTTGTATGCTAGCGTTATGTTCTGTTGTTTAGCAATGTGTTGATTTAAGTTTTCGGACAACTGCGGAATGTAAGTAACACTGAAATATCGATTTGTGGTGTTTGTTGTTACTTTACTCGACGTTTTATTAAGGTGGCCGGTTAGTTCTGTAGTTTTTTGTTTTATTAAGTCGCGTGTTAGCTTTTCTGGGTAGCTATTACTTTTGAGGATCTTTTTGAGTTTTTGTATGTTTATGTCGTGAAATTTCCTGTCACTCAATGTGAGTACTTTGTGTATTAAATTTTTAGCCGTATTAATTTTGTATTTTTTAGGTTGTGAAGATAAGAAATTAATCAGACGACCCGAAGACGACGGTTTTGAGTACCAGTCCAGTAGGAGATTATTTCTTTCCCTGTGGATTTGAACGTCAAGAAAGGGGATGCTGGCCTTATGTTCCATTTCCATGGTGAATTGGAGTTTGTGGTGGTATTTGTTAAGGGTTTTTAAGATTATATTCACGTCTTTTCGTTTAACTATAGCAAAGATATCGTCTACTTATTTGGATATAAATTTAATATCGATGTTTGAGTGTTTTAGCTCCGAAATGGTATTGTCAAGTAATTCGTCCATGACAATATCAGCAGTAGTGGGAGAAAGGGGGTTGCCCATTGGCATTCCGAAGGTTTGAGAATAGAATTTATCGTTACATACGAAGTAATTGTTGTCCTTGAGACAAAAGTCTAGAATACTTAGGAACTTGTTCTTAGGAATCATCGTCATATTTTCTATTTTTGCCCATTTTCTCATAATTATTCTTGAAGCTAATTCAGAGATGAGTGGCTTTAGGATTTCTCCAACATATTTAGACAAATTTGAACATGGGACTTTACAGGACGAGGCAACAGGACGTAGAGGGATTTCTGGCTTATGGATTTTTGGCAACCCATAAAGTCTGGGAGCCGTTGCTGCAATGCTAGTAAGATGTTGCTTTTCTTTTGCGTTTATATATTTTGCATTTGTATAAGTCATCCACTATGTTGTTATTTTTTCTTTGCAAAGTATTTGTGGGATCTGCTCGTATTGTTTTGTACGTGTTCTTGTCTCCTAGTAGGTTTTCTATTTTTTCTACGTATTCTGTTTTGTACATTGCCACTGTTTTATTCCCCTTGTCTGCGTCTGTTATGATGATGTTGTTAGTGTGTGCTTGGAGGAAAGTTTTTGTTTTTTTGTATGCTTCTAAAATGAACTTTTCGGCTACATTGTTTTTTATATTGCGTTTGAATTGTAAAATCCTATTGCTTACTTTATTTCTCGCTAATTCTTTTTCTCTATCATGACTTATCGTCTGAATCACTTGCTCCATTTCTGCAATCGTGTGAACTGCCGAGAAGTTGGATTTTGTTGTTGGCAGCGTGAATTTCTTTCCTAATGAGGGGAGTCACTTCACCTCCTGGGGAAAGACGATGCTGGTTTTGTTTGCGAACCAGTTGTCGTTGATGTTTATGCCTAGTTTTCGCATTCTTTCCTGTTTTATTTTCTCAATTTTAGAGGTGAGAGTTGATTCTTTCTCCTTCGCGATCTTATTACATAAAAGGTTTTGTTTTTGTATGAACTTGATAAACTCCGATTCACTTAGGGCCATTTGCACCATGTCTCGTTAACGCTAACTGGAGGTACATCCTTCAGTTAAGCACGTTAACTGCTTTATCGATCACATGTTATATGATGGGTGTCGATAACGTCGATAAAGATGTTTAACTGGGAGTTAGAATTAACTAGACATGGTGCAAACGGCCCTTAGT
>NW_016159274.1:3477-47375 GCF_001687245.7 Rhagoletis zephyria | reverse complement strand
TTTGCACCATGTCTAGTTAACGCTAACTGGAGGTACATCCTTCAGTTAAGCACGTTAACTGCTTTATCGATCACATGTTATATGATGGGTGTCGATAACGTCGATAAAGATGTTTAACTGGGAGTTAGAATTAACTAGACATGGTGCAAACGGCCCTTAGTGTGCGCTTTAGTTGGATTTCTGTGTGGTGCAAATTATTTTTTGCTGCTCTCATATTCATGTTTGTTTGTGTTATTTCTATGTTCAGCATTTTCATGAGGAAGATTTGTTTAGTTTTTTCTATTTTCTGTTTTATATTTTGGGATGTGCTATTTATTGTTGTGTTTTTAACCGATTTTGTCAGATGTTTGGGGGTCAGCTCAAATTTCTTGCATTCTAACAAGAATTTTAATTGCTCGATCTGCTTGGCTAATTTCTGTTTGTGGTTGCTATAATACTTTAACCTTGTGCATTTGTGTTCTCCGTGTTTGTATTTCATATGTTTGTAGTACTAATACTTTGCAAAGAAAAAATAACAATATAGTGGATGACTTATACAAATGCAAATATATAAACGCAAAAGAAAAGCAACATCTTACCAGCATTGCAGCAACGGCTCCCAGACTTTATGGGTTGCCAAAAATCCATAAGCCAGAAATCCCTCTACGTGCTATTGCCTCGTCCTTTAAAGTCCCATGTTCATATTTGTCTAAATATGTTGGAGAAATCCTAAAGCCACTCATCTATGAAGACTGCAATATAAAAAATTCTTTTGAATTAAAAAATAAGCTGTCCGATGTAAATGTATGTGAAGAAGATGTACTTATTTCGTTTGATGTCGTATCTCTGTTAACAAATATACCAACAGCCTTAGCTTCAAGAATAATTATGAGAAAATGGGCAAAAATAGAAAATATGACGATGATTCCTAAGAACAAGTTCCTAAGTGTTCTAGACTTTTGTCTCAAGGACAACAATTACTTCGTATGTAACAATAAATTCTATTCTCAAACCTTCGGAATGCCAATGGGCAACCACCTTTCTCCCACTATTGCTGATATTGTCATGGACGAATTACTTGACAATACCATTCCGGAGCTAAAATACTCAAACATCGATATTAACTTTATATCCAAATATGTAGACGATATCTTTGCTATAGTTAAACGAAAAGACGTGAATATAATCTTAAAAACCCTCAACAAATCCCACCACAAACTCCAATTCTCCATGGAAATGGAACATAAGGCCAGCATCCCCTTTCTTGACGTTCACATCCACAGGGAAAGAAACAATCTCCTACTGGACTGGTACTCAAAGCCGTCGTCTTCGGGTCGTCTGATTAATTTCCTATCTTCACAACCTAAAAAAGACAAAATCAATACGGCTAAAAATTTAATACACAAAGTAGTCACATTGAGTGACAGGAAATTTCACGACATAAACATACAAAAACTCAAAAAGTTCCTAAAAAGTAATAGCTACCCAGAAAAGCTAACACGCGACTTAATAAAACAAAGAACTACAGAAATAAACGGCCACCTTAATAAAACGTCGAGTAAAGTAACAGCAAACACCACAAATCGATATTTCAGTGTTACTTACATTCCGCAGATTACCGAAAACTTAAATCAACTCATTGCTAAACAACAGAACATAACGCTAGCATACAAATCCAATTGCACTTTATCCACAATATTTACAAAAACAAAATCCCCTATAGAATTCAAACAACAAAACAATGTGGTTTATGAAATAAAGTGCAATGGTAAAGAAGCCGAAAACTGCGACAAAGTGTACATCGGAACAACCAAGCGAGCTCTGGGTACTCGTCTAAGCGAACACGAAGCAGACATAAAAAACAAAGAAACAGCACAGCGCTAGCGCAGCATATTAATACCAGTGGCCATACAGCTGATTTGGCGAACGCAAGAATACTTGATGTAGAGAAGAGAACAAAAAAAGGATTCACATTAGAAAGCTTAAGAATAATGCAGAAAAGGGACAATGCAATGAACAAGAAAGAGGATACTGATGACATCGCTGCAGTTTATTTATTATGTTTATAAATATCAATAACATTCAGTTTAGACAAAGCAGCCACAAGCGTTGGTATTTAGTTTTACGTTATAAAGTTTAATGTTAAATGTAATGTAAGTTAATAACTCTTTTGTGTTAAACTTAGCTGTTTATTCTTTATGTATTCATATGTTTATTGGTTCTTTGTTGTTTTGTTAATGTTTTATATTTATTGCTGCGCAGGTAAATAAACAAAAAACTCCCCTGAAGATGCTAAAAATCTTAGCGAAACGTCGGGAAAAAGCTAAATAAAGTATTTTTATTTACACAAGGGTTAGATCAGAAAAGCCTAACAAATACAACAATTTCAACCAAACTTTTTCGTCCATGTAAAATCTGCCAAACGAAAACTTGTTTTCGCTGAAATCTACTTGAAAACTCAAGTTCCACCCATTCCAATCGGTGTCTTCACTAGTTTTTAGATATATTTATCGAAGTGGAAGTCATATTTTATTATCTCTAATATGCTAGTTGGGATTTATTGCTAATTGACTGGCCAAATTAAAATACAAATAAAAGATAAAGGTTGCTAATAATAAGAAAATGAGAGCAAAAGATTTTGGTTTTGCTTTTTCGTAGCAAAACTGTAAAGAAAGGATGAAAGAAATGTCAACAAAAACACTAATACCATGTTCTGACCGACATCGGAAACATGTTCTCTTTGCTAAAACTGGATTTCGACCTAAAACTTGTGTTTTCGTCCATGTAAAATCTGTCAAGCGGAAACCGGGTTTCGCTAAAAAACTAATTGGAAACTCACGTTCCACTCATCCAATCGGTGTCTTCACTAGTTTTTTTGATTATTTATCGAAGTGTAAGTCATATTTTATCATTTTTAATACGCCATTTCGGATTTATTATTAATTGGCTGGGCAAAGTAAAATAAGAATGAAAGAAAGAAAGAAAGGTTGTAAATGAAAAGAAAAGATAGGTTAAGGAAAAGTGGTTTGGTTGTGTATTTGTATAGCAAAACTGTAATCAAAAGGTGTAAGAAATGTCAACGCAAACACTAACAATCGGTGCGAACAGCCTTCATGAAACTTTGGCTAGTAATATCTATGGAATGCCTCAATTGTTATAAACATTACGATATATCAAATTAAGGGCTATTAAATTTAGTACCTCACGTTCATTTGTCATTTATCAATAAGTCTCCAAGTTTTTAAGATATTTAGATAAAACTTACAAAAACTATAATTTTCCCTTATGAATTTTCAGTTCTTCATTACTTCAGCGNTTACGATATATCAAATTAAGGGCTATTAAATTTAGTACCTCACGTTCATTTGTCATTTATCAATAAGTCTCCAAGTTTTTAAGATATTTAGATAAAACTTACAAAAACTATAATTTTCCCTTATGAATTTTCAGTTCTTCATTACTTCAGCGACCAAGTGAAAAATACAAAAAAGTGAGACGCGATTTATTTCAAACGTTTTAATGTTTTCGGATGTTTATATAATATTAAAAGGACCATGGGCTTGGTCACGCCGATTTGGTCAGTTTTCAAGATCGTGGTGAATGAAGTCAAACATGTATTGTCAAAGTTTAGGAATCGTTTGATAAGTTAATAGTAGTTTCAAGCATATAAGTACTTACAAACATTAACATAATACAATTAGGGTGAGAAACGCCCACTTTAAGTCCATTTATGTTGTCTTGAAAATTGGTGCGGAATGGTTTCATTAGTCACCGAAGAAGCACATTTTTCGCGGTTTCTAAATTTGCCGTTATATGAAGGTAGGGGATAAAGCAATAAGTGTTTAGATATACAAAAATATTTTAGTTAACTCCATTATGTGAGAAAGTGACTGTAGATAAATGCAATAGTCTTTAACATATCCTGGGAAATCCTTTTGAGGACTCTCCAATTGGACGATATTGCTTTGCATTCGGCTTGAACGAAAAAAGTCACTCCCTGGCACACTTTTCTGTAATCCGGTTCTTTCATTTAAAAGTTATTTATACAATAAATTTCCTTGATAGGCTAGTCCGATCTGATTATCTTTAGTGCAAATAAAACAAGTTTATTCCACTATTACAGCCCAACGTTTCGCTAAACTTATTAGCATCATCAGGGGCGCGTTGTTTATTTTTGTAGTATTAACACTTAAACATTTTAAAACACCAGATGGTATTGGATTTTTAGCAATTAAGTTTTTAAAATGTTTAAGTGTTAGCACTACAAAAATAAACAACGCGCACCTGATGATGCTAATAAGCAGGGAACGGATTTTATGGAAATTGCCTTTTTTTCTGCTAAAGAGATAGAATATATTCGATTAAGAATGTCCACGATTTAGCTTTCCCTGATTCCATATATACACATTTGATGTTGCCTTTTTTAAGATATTTGCCTTTTTTTGGCTTTTCTACCTTTAAAAAAGTGATTATAGCATTTACAATTTTTTTTAAAGATTAAAAAATGTACACATGCCCATGCGGCTTATAGAAGCGCAGGGACCTCTTGCCAAATTGGTGTTGGAAAAATTCAAAGCCGTTTTCTGAGCAAACGTAGGCTTGAAGACAATAAGGGGTGTGGATAAAATTGTAAAGGGCGATGAAAACGCCCTTATTCCTGATAATATGAACGTTTCAAACGTTCTATATTTAAATTGGGCTCCACTTGTATCAACTTACGTCGAGCGCACATTTAGTACATTCAAGGCTTTTCTTCGCGAAAATCGAATGAAAATGCTGTCAGAAAACTTCAAAATGCATCTTGTGGTTCAATGTTACTACAACTATACAGATTAAAGTTTTAAGGTCTAGAAACTCGAAAGGATAAAATAGTCAAAGATTCAAAGTCCAAATTTTTCATATAATGAAACTAGTTCACAGTGTTTCTCTTTTTACTTGTAATATAAACATTTCTAAAATAAATGTATTTTTTGATTGTTCTTCGTATTTTCTGTCTTTTTTTAGTGCCTTATTTTGCTTTTTTTGCAATACCTAGTGCCTTTTTCGCTATTTTGTTTTGCCGTTTTTTGCCTTTTTTGCAATACCTAGTGCCTTTTCCTGCCTTTTTCGCTATTTTATTTTGCCTTTTCCAGCCTATTTTGTTATTTTATTTTGCCTTTTTTTTAGGTTTTTAGGTCCTAAAACTCCGTTCCCTGCTAATAAGTGTAGCGAAACGTTGGGCTGTAATAGTGGAATAAACTTGTTTTACTAANTTTATTTTGCCTTTTCCAGCCTATTTTGTTATTTTATTTTGCCTTTTTTTTAGGTTTTTAGGTCCTAAAACTCCGTTCCCTGCTAATAAGTGTAGCGAAACGTTGGGCTGTAATAGTGGAATAAACTTGTTTTACTAAAGATAATCAGATCGGACTAGCCTATCAAGGAAATTTATTAAACATATACAAACCAATCGAAAATAACAACAACTAGTTATTTATACAATTGAAGAGAAATTTTTGTAGAAAAAAACTTGAGATCCGCTTAAGTTTTTCGATATAACTTTGGTAAATTTTACTCGATCGGTACGTAATAATTACCAAATTGAAGGCGAGACTTACTGTTACTGATTTATGATAATAATATGATGAAAATCATTCAGATTATAAACAATTTATTTTAAAATAAAAAAATGTAAAAAAAAAAATTGTAATTTTCCTACATTTGCAATTTTTCCATTGTATGTATAAATATATGTAAACTAATTAGTGTTTCTAGAAGTTGTGCCTGTTCAGTGTTTCCATACTCATTTGCATAGAAAAAAATTTTCCACGACGATGAAAAATAATGGCTTTCCTATTAGAGCTACCGAAATTGTTCCTAAATTTTCCAAATTTCGCAAACTATAGCTAATATTAAAAAAGGGATTAGAATATTTGGAACCAGCGACCTAAATGCACGCCAGCATTATTAGCCGTGTTTTATTTGTCCAGAAATTTAAGCTATTAGCTTATTTTGTATGGAGGACTTACCCAACATAATTATATTAGCTTATGAAAAGCTATCTTGGCTTGTATATTGAACAAGAGGCATTGCCATAGAGCATAAGAAATTTTCTCCTTCAGCCAATCAGAAAGAGGCAAAAACTTACTTTGAGACTATTTGCAGTCAAACAACTGTCAAAATTAGGCTAACATAGGAAATAAGCAGAGCAATTATCAAGAGAACAATTAAAACCGCTATTCTGGAACACTTTCGTACTCGGATTTTGCTACGAATCGTAGAAATGGTATGCTGCAATCCGAATCGTATCTTCGAACTTTCGAAATTCGTAACAATGGCATGCCTAAAACGAACGAGTAAGCCTTTTTGCGTAATTTTGTACGAAAACAATTCTGTGTCGGAGGTGAGATAAAAGATGTAAATCGATGTGTGTTTGCAGGAAATATTAGTGGTGTTTATTTAAACAGATAAATTTTCCCTTCGCATATACGTATATTTTTATCCACTACTTTGCCCCTTATCGAGAAACTTGGGTCCGGTTTAGTTATTTGTACAATGATTTTCGGTTGTTGTGTCGTATAACCGGAATCCAAAAACTTTAACATGCACGTGTAATAAAAGGATTATTTAAAATAAATGTTTCAAATTATTAATAAATTCGGTTTTCACTATGCACTTTTTTGCAAGTTTCAATGTGGGTTTTGCGCGGAAATACTGTGATATGCACAAGAAATATTGTATACCTTTGACATGCGGAAGCGTCTCTTCTCCGGCAACAAAGAAAGGAGAATTCTACTCAGTAAGAGTTATAATCCCTAAGCGCGGCCAAAGGCAGAAGCAAGCACAACTGGTGGTGGACCTAACAAAATGCATGTTTTCAATGGCTTGGAAGAAGCTGTTATTGCACTAACTCGATTGGGAACCAGTTCTTCAGGCATAGGAGGAGTTCTGGCTTGTGGTTCAACAATTCAACCAGAAGCTGACATAGATGTGCCTATGGTTACTACGCCATTGTTGTGAATCAATTGCCATAGCGCGCTCCTACTCCGCTGCTATAACTGCAAATGCATCAGAACCCATAATTTTCCTCAAAATATTTAAAATCAATCAATTTTACTATAAACAAGCACATGATGAGTGTTTTTTAATTCCTTTCCACTTTGTTTTCCTTAATACGGCTAAGTTCGAAAAACAACTGATACCTGGCAATGCTGCACATTTTTCCGCAAGGGTTGCAACATGTCGATTTTTCGTTTTTCGTAACGTAGCTACGTATTACGAATTACGAAAATTCGGGTTCTAGAATAAGGGTGTAAAATTTTATTGAAAACAGATACCTTTGAGATTAAACTTAAGCTAAAGGGCTGCGAGAAATGATATTTGACTTTATCTTTTGCGTTAACGGATTCATTATCTAAAAATATGCACCAAACCTTTTTGCTGAACCCAGAATTTTTAACAAGAATTGGTCTTATTCGACTAGTGTACTGTGGGTCACTTGGCGGTCGATGCGCGGTCTCTTACAATTAAAATAAAAGACTGATATTTTTCAGGCTTCTTGTTCACTTCATTATACAATATATTATCACTATTACCAAGGGATTTGAGAAAAATTAGATTTTCGACCCGCCCTAATGAATAACTATTTTGACTATGTGTGTAATTATATATATGCATACATAAGTAGGTATGTAGAGCTTAATAAGTTATATCCCACTGATAAATTTATGAATTTCAACATTTCACTTAATATTACTTCCAAAATTACTTGTACAAGTGCTTTGTAAAAATATTTGTCATCTAGAGGCGAGCGCCCGCTTGTGGGTGTCACCATAATATTGCTATAACTTTAGAACTACTTGTTGTCTAAACCTGAAACTTTCCCAAAAATGTCCTTATACCCAGAAAAAAAGAGGATTACCACAGAAGCGAAAGTGGAAACGAGCTAGGCGATGGGAATCGCTTACCCTTTCGTTTCAGGAAGGCCTTATTTTAACATGGGCATGTCATTGGCGGTAAGCCCTTACCCGCAGCATTACCTTGCATTACCTTCAAATGAAGGGAGAACGCATGGATAAACAGAATCCAGAGAAGCGAACAAAGAATGCCTTACAGAGATACTAATGTAGAATTCCCAGATGAGTACATACTTATTTACATATATTAAATCAGAAAATGTGTTAAAAGATTAAAATTAATTAAAATTTGTATAAATTAGTTTTTATACATACATATGTATGTATTTGGGTATTTAGATTTTACTTAAAAATCGGTATGTACATACATGCATATTTAATTAAGTTTAAAATTGTACTTCCTCACTCATGTTCTTCACTTCATTGACTGACTTCAACTTCGCTCCAAATTGAACAAAGCAAAACATGATTTTTATGCGAGACAAATGTCCACAGAAACTAACGGTAGAAAAAGATTTTTTGGATATTCATTCTGTTTTTCAGCTGGCTACGATGCAGCATTCTACTTTGTATTCCCCGAAATGAAGCAAAGAAGCGAAATAAAAAAAAATATTGTAGGACATTCTATTTTCCATTCCCTGAAATGAAGCAAAGAAGCGAAATAAAAAAAAATATTGTAGGACATTCTATTTTCCATTCCCTGAAATGAAGCAAAGAAGCGAAATAAAAAAAAATATTGTAGGACATTCTATTTTCCATTCCCTGAAATGAAGCAAAGAAGCGAAATAAAAAAAAATATTGTAGGACATTCTATTTTGCATGCCCCAAAATGAAACAAAGAAGCGAAATAAATAAAATATTGTTTGACATTCTACTTTGTATTACCTACAATGCCTAAAAGAAGTGAAAAAATTCGAAGGCATTACAGCGCTATGCCTTCTAGAACACGTTACCACTAAAAGCTACTATCTATTTTTTGCTGGGAAGGCGTGAAAGCAAAAAATCGCCCTGGGACGATATGCGCCGAGAGAGGCAATTTTTATTTCGCGCATTGCGCGACCTTCTATGTATAGATCTTGGGCTCATCCCATATATTTATTTGTAAGTTTTTATTGTGGCGTATTCATATTTATTTCAATAGTGTTATTGAGCTTTTTACCACGATTTGTTTATTAGGAATAATGGGAAAAACAAAAATGCTTAAGCGGTAGAAGTTATAGCAGCTATTTCGGAGATCTCCACATCTCCTCATCAGACTTCTTTTTTCTAGACTTTCAGCAGGGATCGAACCCGCATCATCGATGTGCAAATTCAGAAGCGCTAACCACTGAGCTATGCACACCCCGTAAGCTTTTGTTGCTAATCCATTTCCTTATTCAACCTACTACTATCAAGTGCAGCTGATTCGCCGCTATTAAAGCTTGGCAGCGCGGTTGTTATTGTTAATTCCATACATGAAATAGATTCATTGCATAGGCAATAACACTATTGAAATAAATATGAATACGCCACAATAAAAATTGACAAATAAATATATGGGATGAGCCTGCCCTAAAAACTATGCAATGAATCTATTTCATGAATGGAATTAACAATAACAACCACGCTGTCAAGCTTTAATAGCGGCGAATCAGCTGCACTTGATAGTAGTAGGTTGAATAAGGAAATGGATTAGCAACAAAAGCTTACGGGGTGTGCGTAGCTCAGTGGTTAGCGCTTCTGACTTTGCACATCGATTACGCGGGTTCGATCTCTGCTGAAAGTCTAGAAAAAAGAAGTCTGATGAGGAGATATGGTGATCTCCAAAATAGCTGCTGAAAATCCTTAAGACTTTTTAAGGATGTACCAGTTTATTGTGAACACGGTTTCACTATGTTTGTACGTACATATGTACTCTATGTTATAATTTCTCTATTGGGGGAGTGCACAAGGAGCAACACCAACGCCTTTCCTAACTTTCCGTTTCACGAATAATTGGTATGCGCGCTTTCGGTCTA
Organism: Rhagoletis zephyria; assembly: GCF_001687245.7. Taxonomy (NCBI): domain Eukaryota; kingdom Metazoa; phylum Arthropoda; class Insecta; order Diptera; family Tephritidae; genus Rhagoletis; species Rhagoletis zephyria. The sequence goes on along the minus strand of NW_016159274.1, from coordinate 37,507 downwards.
CTTTACAAGTCATTTATTTATTTTCAACTTCGTCTTACTTGACCTAATTTAAACTAACGGCTTAGAATAGTTGTTAATATGTACATAAGAAGTATGAGAGTTCAACGGCTTTATGTGATTATGTACGATAAAAATGTAAGTATGTATGTAAGTGGTAAGTATGTTAGACAATAGGTTTAATTCGTAAATGAGGTGAGTTTAATAAATTCAATTTCGCAATATATTTATGTTTATATAATTCACTTTTAATTAGGAAACCGAAGAAAAATAGAACATCTGGTGCAACACCGGCCACCTTGACAGGATCAGGGTCCTTCAACTTCAAAGGGTAGTGCGGCGAGTTTGTGAATTGGGCGTTTAATTACGCCCGCTTTGGTTGCGACGTCTGCGACTCGAACCTTGCCGTCTAGCCCTGGAACGATTGCGGCGACGCGGCCGAGCACCCACTGCTGAGGTGGCACGTTGTCCTCCTGAACCAAGACGAGGTCGTTGAGCTGCAGATTGCGCTGCGGGTAGAGCCATTTGTTGCGCTCCTGCAGGCCCGTCAGGTAGTTCTGGGACCACTGTCGCCAAAACTGTTGCTTGAGACAGCAAACAAGTTGCCATCTGTCGCAGCAACGCATTGGGTCCGTTGGCACCTGCGCTGGTGGTAGCGCCGGCATGGGCATCCAACTAGCAGATGCGCTGGTGTTAGCGCCTCGCCGTCGTTGGGGTCCTGGCTCATCGGTGTGAGTGGCCGGGAGTTGAGAATCGCCTCTATTTCCGCGAGCAGAGTTTGCAGTTCTTCGGCGGTGAGCAGCGCGTTGCCGATTGAGCGCACGAGAAGGTGTTTGGCGGACTTCACTGCCGCTTCCCACAACCCGCCGAAGTGCGGCGCCCTGGGTGGTATAAAGTCGAAGCTGAATCCTTCGGTCGCCGCGTATTTCTCTACCTCTGGGTGATGGGCTAGGAACGCTTCTCTCAGTTCGCGCAGCTTGCGGTCGGCGCCGACGAAATTGGTGGCGTTGTCGCTGTATATCTTCTTCGGCATCCCTCGGCGTCTAATGAACCTTTTTAGGGCGAAAATAAAACAATTAGAAGACAAGTCTGTCACTAGTTCTAAATGTACTGCTTTGGAAGTGAAACAAACGAACACTGCGGTATAAGTTTTTACTGGCGGTCGACCGCGTATTTTAAGTGTCGTGTATATGGGACCACAAAAATTTACTCCACATATAAGAAAGGGTCGTAGAGCGCGAAGTCTATCGGCAGGCAAATTTCCCATTATTTGAGTTTGCAGCTTCGGCGTATAATGAAAGCAGTGTAAGCAGTTTCGCACGGTGCGACTACAAGCTTCTCGAGCGTTAATCAACCAAATTCTTTCTCGTAGAAGCGCCACCAAAGCTTTTGCCCCAGCATGGTGATTGCGAAAATGTAGGTACCGTAAATATGCTTTAACAAAGTGCGAGTTCTTGCTTAAGAGCAATGGGAACTTGGCATCATATGGGAGAGGCGCATTCAGTAGGCGTCCTCCTACTCGGAGTAAGTTAACCGAAAGCGATAGTTCCGAGTAGTCGTGCAGAAACGGGTTAAGTTTCTGCACGCTTGCGGGTAGGTGGTACCTTTGGCGAGTTTTGAAATTTCTTCGCCAAATTCTGTATGTTGAACCACCTGGACATTTTTGAGAAAACTCAAGTTTTATTCTTCCGCCGTCAGTTTTTTTGTGAATTTTGATGTTGGGTTCTTTGTGCGTCTGATCCACCTCAACATATATGCGACAATACGAGGTTGCTTTTTATGAGAAGAGAACTTTTCGATAAGATCCATGATCGAATTGCGCTCAGCAGTCTGAGTAATCAAAACACTTGCATTTTTCTTCTTCTCTAGTGCTTCGTTTTCTGGAGAAAGTTGAAAGTGGGTGTTTGTAGGCCATAAAGCGGGGTCTTCTAGGAGGAACTGTGGACCGCTATACCATCTCGACTTATTCAATTCGTCCACGTTACAACCCCTAGACACTTGATCCGCAGGATTTTGTTTCGTTGGCACGTGTCGCCAAGTAGCATTATCAGTGAACTCTTGGATTTCGGACACTCTATTTGCAACAAAGGTCTGCAATGCAGATGGATGTGTTTTGATCCAGTGCAAAACGATTTCCGAGTCTGTCCAGAAATTTATGTTCTCAATTGGTCGACTCAACATTGGCTCAATTTTCGACCATAGTTTGGCCAGAAGATGGGCTGCCGAGAGCTCTAAACGCGGAAGAGATTTAGTCTTCAGCGGAGCCACTCTAGACTTTGCAGTAAGCAGCGTGCATTTTGTATCACTAGCGGATGTGGAGCGTATATATACGCAGCAGCCGTAAGCCCTTATTGAGGCATCGGCAAAGCCATGAATTTGGCAGCTTGCACTCGACTCTATATTAACATACAGATGAATGCTTATCGACGAGAGCTGCAATAAATTGGCTTTGAAATTTTGCCAGCTAGTGTCGAGGCGCAACGGAATCGACTCACCCCAGTCTAGCTTTTGGATCCAAAGCTCTTGCAACAAGATTTTTGCTTTGGTCACTAGTGGGGCAAGTAAACCAAGAGGATCGAAAAGGCGAGCCGAGACTGATAAGATGTTTCGTTTTGTGGCTCGTAGANGCTTTGGTTACTAGTGGGGCAAGTAAACCAAGAGGATCGAAAAGGCGAGCCGAGACTGATAAGATGTTTCGTTTTGTGGCTCGTAGATCTTTGAAACTGTCATCCAAGACGAATCGAAATAAATCCTCTTTCGGCGACCAATGGATTCCAAGTGTTTTTGTGGAATCTGTGTCATTGACACTTAATGACTTTTCACTCACTCTCTCGAAAAATGATGGGTGATTTGAAAACCACTTCGCTAGTTTGAATCCGGCCGAGTTTAATATATTCATTACCTCACTTCTAATAAGATCTAGAGATTCAAAATCTTCAGATCCTGTAAGCAGGTCATCTACATAGAAATCTCTTTTAATAGCCTTTGAACCGAGTGGATACTTAGTCGTATTAGCATCGCTGAGCATTTGTAAACACCGTGTAGCGAGAAATGGAGCAGGCGCAGTGCCGTATATGACGGTGTTGAGGCGAAAAATTTGAAGTTGCTCAGAGGGATGCTGTCTCCACACTACCAACTGAAAGTTTCTGTCTTCTTCGTGCATGAGAATCTGACGGTACATTTTAGTAATGTCCGCCGTAAGTGCAAATTTATGCAAACGAAAACGAAGAAGTGTCGAATACAGCTCTTCTTGAATAGTCGGCCCACCATCAATATTTCATTCAACGCAATTTGAGACGAAGTACGACTTGACGCGTCGAACACAACTCGTAATTTGGTTGTCGTACTTTCAGGCCGAAGGACGCATTGATGCGGAATGAAGTAGTGTGGCTCACTCGGGATCTTATTATTTGTTGGGCTCATATGACCCAATTCTATATATTCATTCATGAAGTCCAGATACATTTTGCGAAGTTCTGGATCTTTCAAGGTTCTTCTCTCCAGGGCCTGAAACCGCCGAGCTGCGGTTTCATAGGACTGACCGAGTAACTTACGGTCAGCTTTGAATGGCAATCTTACTTGAAGCCTTCCTAACGGCAAAACTTCTGTATTTTTTACGAAAAATTTTTCACACTCTCTTTGTTCAGGTGTTAATTTTGCGGAACTTGCCTCTGAGGGTAATTTTTCCAAAGCCCAGAATCTTTGGACTATCGAATCTATTGTTGATAATTCTTCTTCAGTTTGGCATAATGTGCTACTGACATTGGGAGGAGGATGCTGGTTGGAGGAGTATTTTCCAGACACAACCCAGCCTAAAAGTGTCTTCTGTAGTGTTGGGTGGTTAGGGCCAGTTTTGATTTGGCCGACAGCTAAGAGCTCGAAAAATGTTTCAGCACCCAACAGAAGATCTACTTTTTGCGAATTGTGGAAATCTGGATCCGCCAAATTAATATTTTTTGGTATTTTCCAGCCAGTAATGTTTACATTTCGGTCTGGATGGTTAGCTGAAATGGATTGCATTATCCAGAACTCTGCCGAAAATTCATAACTATTTAACCGCGATTTTACGAATGTATTTAATTTTGCCCTTACTTCAAGCAGGTGTTTTGCCGACGAATCCGCAACTTTTGCGCAAAATCCTCCGTCATAAAGTTGACCTGCGATCCCGAATCCAAAAGTGCTCTTGCTGGTAAGTATTCTCCGGAGATGGATTTTACGTTGACAACTGCGGTAGCTAGCATTACGCGATCTGGCACACCTGTCGTGTGCATGGCCTGCGAGATCGACGGTTGAGGTGCAGTGTCGAGCGATATGGGGTACTGATGTAGAAGCGTGTGATGAGAACGATTGCATACCCGGCACCGATCCGCTCTGCACTTCGAAACCGTATGACCCTTGCGCAAGCAATTTATGCATAAGGGAACCGATTTTGCAAACTCGAATCTTTGTTGCGCAGAGAGAGTCTTAAAAGTAGGGCAAGAGGTTAAATAATGATCCTTAGATTTACAGTGTGTGCATTGTGGCTGTTTCTGGTTGGAAGTAACTAAGGCAGATTTCGTCGTACTTTCTGAATTATGGTTTTTCCCCTGTTGGTTGGCGCTGGCAGCGGGTTTAGCTCTCGAGCTCGAGGCTTCATCGGCTGATAGGTGCTGGTAACGCTTGTTGAGTAAGGCTTCGCATTCTCTCCATAGTGGCAGTTTATCGTAATCCAGTTGTTCTTCCCATTTAGATCTCGTAGCGGGGTCAACTTACATCATAACCAGATGGATTATTATTGCGTTTGTGATGTTTTTCTCATCACCCAAGGACAGCAATGAGTCATAAACAGCCGACACTGTATCGGCCATCGTGCGTAATGCAAGCGCCGATGGTTTTGGAATATTTGGCAGCTCAAACAATTTTGATATTGTATCGAAAAATATTAAACATTTTTTATCATATACCTTTTTAAGACTTGCCAAGGCCTTCGGATAGTTTTCATCCGACATTTGGAAGGCCTTTACTGTTCCCAAAGCTTCCCCAGACAGACAATTAACTAAATGGTTAAATTTCTCAATGTCTGGGATCGTGGGATCATTGTGAACTAGGCTCTCAAACAAGCTCATGAAATTTTTGAACTCCGAATATTGCCGTTTAAACTTTGGCAAATTCATTTTTGGGAGTCTTGAGCTGTGAGGCGCTACAAATGAGTTTTCGGCAAACGACGTTTTGTTCTTCGCTAAAATTGATTTTATAATGGCTTTCGTTTACACAATTATAACCTCTAACTCTCCACGGGTCATGTCCTCTTCATCTATTTCTTCAATTTTGGCTTGACTTTTCATTATCTTTTCGCTATTTGCGTTCAACATGTCAAGCCGGCACTCTAATTCTTCTGGATTAGTCGAAATTGATTCATCCAGAATGCCCGATTTTACTCGCTGCATGCTCCTCTTTAAAAGCGACCTTTGTCGATTTAAAGCCTTGGTGTCCTCAACCCGGACTTGTGGATTCTCAGTTTTGCAATTTTTTTTTGTTTTTAGTTATGTTATAAACTCACAAAAGTGAATATTATAAATTCCCACGAAAACTAAGAAGAAATGGTTATGAGAAAGCAGACGATAGGTAACTTGATAGCCTCCACAAATCTCGACCAGAAATGAGAAAGACAACAGTTGGACAAGGCCACGAAAAGATGAGCAAGCGCAGTCGCACAAATGCAATAAATGCAACGAAAATTGTCCCACAAAGGTGAAAAAATCGAAAAGTTCTCGGTTTTGTTAAAATTTTGTTTACCAATTTTATTAGAATATTTTTAGAGCAAGCTTCAGTTTCGTAAAAACGGCGAAAGAAAATAATTATAATAACGATCTCGCTTGAACAATTGTCACACCCTTTATTCGAAAAATCCCACTGTACCCTTGTTTCACCTTCACAGTACGTATGGATGTATATACACTTCTGTATGTATGTGCATATATAAATAAATAGTTGTATACAGGCAAGTATGTATGTTTATTTATATGTATACGTATGTATTGAATAGTGACCAAGGAGATGCCAATAACTGAAAGAGTGATAAGTAATTAAGAATTTAATCTCGATTTAGTTCAATTTTATTGTTATTAAATTTTACTGCGCTTGAAACAACACAACTTTCAATTGATCGCTCTCGTTACCTTGTGTGAATGCGTAGGCTTTTTGCCTGCTTTCACCTCCCTCTGGCAGATTAAGGGCCGTTTGCACCATGTCTAGTTAATTCTAACTCCCAGTTAAACATATTTATCGACGTTATCGACACCCATCATATAACATGTGATCGATAAAGCAGTTAACGTGCTTAACTGAAGGATGTACCAGTTGCAGCTCATCACAAGAGTCGGCACTAAAGGTGCAGGAACACGAACGTAGCGACAGGAAATCACAACTCCCAGGCTTATCAACGGTGATGACGGCAGCAGGATGGCTCGATGGTAAGTATGTACGTGGAAATTTTTTATTTTATTATTAATTTTTCCAACAATCTTTTCAGCTTCAGCGGCAAGTGGTGGCCGGTGTTCTTTGACGATTTGTCTGTGTAGGTGTATATGTGCTAAATATTTTTGGCCGAAATTTTGTGTTCAACACTGTGTCCGTGTTTGTATGTGATACACTGTATGTTTATGCACTTGAACGTACCGCTCAGCACAAGTATGTGGTGTTTTTTTTTTTTGATCTTATGCGCATGTACTTATGTACATAAATATTTATGCATGCAATTCAAAATGCAGTTTGTCACCAATCTGGCTTTTTTATGATTTAGCACAATCACCGGCATGTACACACACATGTACAGATGTATACAAATTAGTCTATTTTGCACCTTGCTTTNACTGTGTCCGTGTTTGTATGTGATACACTGTATGTTTATGCACTTGAACGTACCGCTCAGCACAAGTATGTGGTGTTTTTTTTTTTTGATCTTATGCGCATGTACTTATGTACATAAATATTTATGCATGCAATTTAAAATGCAGTTTGTCACCAATCTGGCTTTTTTATGATTTAGCACAATCACCGGCATGTACACACACATGTACAGATGTATACAAATCTATTTTGCACCTTGCTTATTTGTTGGTTTGTACAGTTCAATAGTTAATGTTTTATGTGTTTTTGTTTTTGTTTGCTTTTTAGTTTAACACGAAACCGGACTTGCAAGCGGCGCGCGCGGCAATTGTTGTTGCAGAATAAAATTCAAGGTTTGTTCACGCAAGGTTACGGTTTATCAAAATCAAATTTGTTAAGTTTTAATTTATTCTTGAACACTTTGTTTTAGTTAATTTTGCACTCAGGTCCCTGCTCGGGCGCCATGAAAATCCTTAAGACTTTTTAAGGATGTACCAGTTTATTGTGAACACGGTTTCACTATGTTTGTACTCTATGTTATAATTTCTCTATTGGGGGAGTGCACAAGGAGCAACAACAACGCCTTTCCTAACTTTCCGTTTCACGAATAATTGGTCTGCGCGCTTTCGGTTCTACTTTACAAGTCATTTATTTATTTTCAACTTCATCTTACTTGACCTACGATTTAAACTAATGGCTTAGAATAGTTGTTAATATGTACATAAGAAGTATGAGAGTTCAACGGCTTTATGTGATTATGTACGATAAAAATGTAAGTATGTATGTAAGTGGTAAGTATGTTAGACAATAGGTTTAATTCGTAAATGAGGTAAGTTTAATAAATTAAATTTCGCAATATATTTATGTTTATATAATTCATTTTTAATTAGGAAACCGAAGAAAAATAGAACATCTGGCGCAACAGCTGCAATAACTTTTACCGCTTAAGCATTGTTGTTTTTCCCATTATTCCTAACAAACGAATCGTGGTACAAAGCTCAATAACACTATTGAAATAAATATGAATACGCCACAATAAAAATTTAAAAATAAATACACTTCGGTCACTTTTTATGCGGTACATGCGTCCCTCAGAAAGCCGCATAAAAAAGTTCTTTACTTTCATACAAAAACGGAATGCGTTCCAGCATTTTCAAAAACCGCATAAATTCAGATAGTCCATGTAAAAAATTCTAAAAAACCGCATAAAATAATCCAGTGAGTCAATATTAAGCAAAAAAAAACTATTTATTTCATCACTTCAACACTTATTATTCCATGTAAAGCTGAACATTAATGGAATAAATAAAATGTTATCTATTTTGACAAAAAAAAAAAAATAAAAATATCACAATAAATACATGACTTATGTAAGAATGCAAAGACAAATTATTTATCAGAAGCATTGTGTCTTACACATTGAAAAAAAAGAAATAAAACCTCTCAAAAAAGCAAAATCGCTACTGCGAAATAAGGATTTGAAAACCCGCATAAATTCAAATACGCATAAAAAAAGCCGCATAGAAAGAGACCTAAGTGTATATGGGATGAGCCTGCCCTAAAAACTATGCAATGAATCTATTTCATGTATGGAATTAACAATAACAACCACGCTGTCAAGCTTTAATAGCGGCGAATCAGCTGCACTTGATAGTAGTAGGTTGAATAAGAAAATGGATTAGCAACAAAAGCTTACGGGGTGTGCATAGCTAAGTGGTTAGCGCTTCTGACTTTGCACATCGATGACGCGGGTTCGATCCCTGCTGAAAGTCTAGAAAAAAGATGTCTGATGAGGAGATGTGGTGCTCTCCGAAATAGCTGCTATAACTTCTACCGCTTAAGCATTGTTGTTTTTCCCATTATTCCTAACAAACAAATCGTGGTACAAAGCTCAATAACACTATTGAAATAAATATGAATACGCCACAATAAAAATTGACAAATAAATATATGGGATGAGCCTGCCTAAAAACTATGCAATGAATCTATTTCATTATGGAGTTAACAATAACAACCACGCTGTCAAGCTTTAATAGCGGCGAATCAGCTGCACTTGATAGCAGTAGGTTGAATAAGGAAATGGATTCAGTGTTGCCAACTCCAAAGGTACGAAAATCCCATTCTCCTTTGAAAAACGCCCTGTTTATCCCATTTTTAAATTCGAGAATCCCATTTATGAATATTAAATATTAAAAGCTTTTAAGAACAATGTATACAGTGACTCAAACAAATGACTACGTGTGGATTTTTTTTTAAATATTCGTAATGTTTTTCGAGCTAGTTCTTTTGGTATTTTTCTATAAAACTACCGTCCGAGGTTTAACCAAAATCATATCACAGATTCACAGNCTTTTTATGCGGTACATGCGTCCCTCAGAAAGCCGCATAAAAAAGTTCTTTACTTTCATACAAAAACGGAATGCGTTCCAGCATTTTCAAAAACCGCATAAATTCAGATAGTCCATGTAAAAAATTCTAAAAAACCGCATAAAATAATCCAGTGAGTCAATATTAAGCAAAAAAAAACTATTTATTTCATCACTTCAACACTTATTATTCCATGTAAAGCTGAACATTAATGGAATAAATAAAATGTTATCTATTTTGACAAAAAAAAAAAAATAAAAATATCACAATAAATACATGACTTATGTAAGAATGCAAAGACAAATTATTTATCAGAAGCATTGTGTCTTACACATTGAAAAAAAAGAAATAAAACCTCTCAAAAAAGCAAAATCGCTACTGCGAAATAAGGATTTGAAAACCCGCATAAATTCAAATACGCATAAAAAAAGCCGCATAGAAAGAGACCTAAGTGTATATGGGATGAGCCTGCCCTAAAAACTATGCAATGAATCTATTTCATGTATGGAATTAACAATAACAACCACGCTGTCAAGCTTTAATAGCGGCGAATCAGCTGCACTTGATAGTAGTAGGTTGAATAAGAAAATGGATTAGCAACAAAAGCTTACGGGGTGTGCATAGCTAAGTGGTTAGCGCTTCTGACTTTGCACATCGATGACGCGGGTTCGATCCCTGCTGAAAGTCTAGAAAAAAGATGTCTGATGAGGAGATGTGGTGCTCTCCGAAATAGCTGCTATAACTTCTACCGCTTAAGCATTGTTGTTTTTCCCATTATTCCTAACAAACAAATCGTGGTACAAAGCTCAATAACACTATTGAAATAAATATGAATACGCCACAATAAAAATTGACAAATAAATATATGGGATGAGCCTGCCTAAAAACTATGCAATGAATCTATTTCATTATGGAGTTAACAATAACAACCACGCTGTCAAGCTTTAATAGCGGCGAATCAGCTGCACTTGATAGCAGTAGGTTGAATAAGGAAATGGATTCAGTGTTGCCAACTCCAAAGGTACGAAAATCCCATTCTCCTTTGAAAAACGCCCTGTTTATCCCATTTTTAAATTCGAGAATCCCATTTATGAATATTAAATATTAAAAGCTTTTAAGAACAATGTATACAGTGACTCAAACAAATGACTACGTGTGGATTTTTTTTTAAATATTCGTAATGTTTTTCGAGCTAGTTCTTTTGGTATTTTTCTATAAAACTACCGTCCGAGGTTTAACCAAAATCATATCACAGATTCACAGTTTATACAAAATTTAGGAAAACTCAACAAATTTTTGTAAAAATTTCAGTATTTTTTAGTCTAATAGCCTTCATCATGAATAACACAATATGTTTAAAGAGCTTTACAGAGTGACATTTTCATACAAATTTTCGATTCATAAAGCAGTTAAAATGTTCTTTATTTTTTATGAAGTTGGGTGTAAATCTTTAAAACATTTCTGGATATGCAGTTTTATAGCCTCAACTAATTTAGTGTAATGAAGTGGAAGTTTCAAACGGCTTTGATATGAAATTCATGCTTTTATGGGGAAAAGTGCAAAAATCCCATGTGCCCTGAATAGTGACTCGATCCACCAGTCACAAAATATTGTCCCATCCGTCACAAGCTCAAAGTTTTTTTTATCAAATATAATAATGCCATAAAAATATACAATGAACCTTATCATTATACTAACGCTATGCAAGAAATATTTTGATATAAAGTTTGTCTAAAATGGCAAACGAACCAATCCACTCAGAGAGGTGGGTGGCGTCGTTGTCTCAGCCGTCACTCATGGGGAAAATGAAAATTTNCTGCTATAACTTCTACCGCTTAAGCATTGTTGTTTTTCCCATTATTCCTAACAAACAAATCGTGGTACAAAGCTCAATAACACTATTGAAATAAATATGAATACGCCACAATAAAAATTGACAAATAAATATATGGGATGAGCCTGCCTAAAAACTATGCAATGAATCTATTTCATTATGGAGTTAACAATAACAACCACGCTGTCAAGCTTTAATAGCGGCGAATCAGCTGCACTTGATAGCAGTAGGTTGAATAAGGAAATGGATTCAGTGTTGCCAACTCCAAAGGTACGAAAATCCCATTCTCCTTTGAAAAACGCCCTGTTTATCCCATTTTTAAATTCGAGAATCCCATTTATGAATATTAAATATTAAAAGCTTTTAAGAACAATGTATACAGTGACTCAAACAAATGACTACGTGTGGATTTTTTTTTAAATATTCGTAATGTTTTTCGAGCTAGTTCTTTTGGTATTTTTCTATAAAACTACCGTCCGAGGTTTAACCAAAATCATATCACAGATTCACAGTTTATACAAAATTTAGGAAAACTCAACAAATTTTTGTAAAAATTTCAGTATTTTTTAGTCTAATAGCCTTCATCATGAATAACACAATATGTTTAAAGAGCTTTACAGAGTGACATTTTCATACAAATTTTCGATTCATAAAGCAGTTAAAATGTTCTTTATTTTTTATGAAGTTGGGTGTAAATCTTTAAAACATTTCTGGATATGCAGTTTTATAGCCTCAACTAATTTAGTGTAATGAAGTGGAAGTTTCAAACGGCTTTGATATGAAATTCATGCTTTTATGGGGAAAAGTGCAAAAATCCCATGTGCCCTGAATAGTGACTCGATCCACCAGTCACAAAATATTGTCCCATCCGTCACAAGCTCAAAGTTTTTTTTATCAAATATAATAATGCCATAAAAATATACAATGAACCTTATCATTATACTAACGCTATGCAAGAAATATTTTGATATAAAGTTTGTCTAAAATGGCAAACGAACCAATCCACTCAGAGAGGTGGGTGGCGTCGTTGTCTCAGCCGTCACTCATGGGGAAAATGAAAATTTTTTGTGTAAATCATATAACTAAGTTTTCTACTTTATTAGTTTCGTGTTAAACTGTTATTTGAATTCAGATGTTAACAGTTTGAAACTTGCAAAATTAAGGGTTAAAAAGAAATTACTTAAAGTTTGGGGAAAAGCAAGTTTAAATGTTCCACCCGTCACGTTCGAATTAAAAGCAAATAAAAAAAGCAATAGAACCATAAAATTGTATTTAGCTAAAAATCCCATAATGAGACTCAAAATCCCACGCGCCCTTTTATGGTGCGAAAATCCCAAATTATGGGCGAAATCCCACGAGTTGGCAACACTGAATGGATTAGCAACAAAAGCTTACGGGTGTGCATAGCTCAGTGGTTAGCGCTTCTGACTTTGCACATCGATGACGCGGGTTCCATCCCTGCTAAAAGTCTAGAAAAAAGAAGTCTGATGAGGATATGTGGTGATCTCCGTAATAGCTGCTATAACTTCTACCGCTTAAGCATTGTGGTTTTTCCCATTATTCCTAACAAACATCGTGGTACAAAGCTCAATAACATTATTGAAATAAATATGAATACGCCACAATAAAAATTGATAAACTAAAGAAAATTTACTAGATTCAAACTTCCTAATATTCGAAAAGGAAAGTATCCCAAAAACCATGGGCATACAATGGAATGCGATCTCAGATAAATTCTCATATCGATGGCTGAGCGGATGATCGACCTACCTCGGCAGCCAGTTCAAAAACGCCCTATCTCAGAAAACTATTTCAAAATTTTATTAAAAAACACCCTATCTAAGGATTTGGTTGAATAACGCCCTATCTTAAAACTCGGTTCAAAAACGCCCTATCCTTAACGAAAATACATTGAAAATAAGCTGAGATAGGATGTTTTTGAATCGGCAACTAAGATAGAGCGTTCTTCAACCAAATTCTTAGATAGGGCGTTTTTCAATTAAATCCTGAAATAGGGCGTTCTTGAAAAGTTTTCTGAGCTAGAGCGTTGTTGAAAAATTTTCTGAGACTGGCTGCCGAGATAGGTCGATCTTCCTCTCAGCCATCGATATACTCTTGAGTCAATATCTGGTCAATTCGCAATAACTAAAAGACAAATTCTGTCGGCTGTAGCGAAACCTTTTGACCCCGCAGGATGCCTTCCGCCAATTATGGTACAAGCGAAAATCCTGATACAAGAATTATGGCTAGATGGAACCGAATGGGACGAGCAAGTGAAACCACTTCGATTGGTTAAATGGTCCCAATTTGCTAACAACTTGAACGCTATTGCAGAGATACAAATACCTAGATGGGTAAATTACTCTCGCGAAGACCAAGTAGAACTGCATGGCTTCTGCGACCCCTCTGAAAAGGCATATTGCGCAAGTATATATGTGCGCATCCAAATTAACAGCACAATTTCAAGCCATTTATTAGTAGCAAAGGCTAAGGTGGCCCCTCTCAAAACACTAAGTCTACCACGACTTGAACTCTGTGGCGCGCTACTACTCACAAAATTAGCCTCCACTGTGCAATCGCATTTAAACATGACCAATCAAAAATTATATCTATGGTCAGACTCAGAGATCGTCTTAGCTTGGTTATAAAAACCACCCCACTCATGGAAAACATATGTTTCCAATCGCACAGCCCAAATACTTGATTTAGTTGGGCCACCGATCTTGGCACAAGAGGTTGCAAATCCCTGCACCTCGCCACCACCTCACTCTGGTGGAACGGCCCAGCTGGCTTATAAATTCTGGCCACAATCCCCCATACGCAACATAACTGCCCCAGAAAGTCGAAAAGTTGAAACCTTTCATACAATATTGGATGACACTGACGTCCTAGAACGATTTTCTTCGTTTCCCTGAGCCCTAAGGGTAGTCGCCTATATGTTCAAATTCGTAGAGCGCCTCAAAAATAAAGTGAAGAAAACACCGAATTCCCCAGATACATGTTAACATGTTAACGCATCAAGACCTACAAAAGCAAAGGTTTCTCTTGTTGCATACACTCAAACGCGCTATTTCAGTCGTGAAATATTAATGCTAAGCGAAACAAAACCAATTGATAAAAAGAGTCAACTCTTAGTACTCAACAACATGCAACAAATGGCCCGACATCATTTTTTTATTCCACGACTGAAGCCACAGATCAAAAAGTGCATATTTATGTGTAAAGTAAGCAGAAGATGCGCACGCAGATCATGGCAGCTGTTCCACCTGAACGCTGTAATTTCGCTCTGCCTTTCACTCCATGTTAAGGACTTCCACCTTTACGAAGGGTTATGTGGCTGTGTTTGTATGCTTTACAACAAAGGTAGTACACCCAGAGCTATGTTATGATCTGACAACTACGGATTTTCTCGCGGCATTTGCTTGCTTCGTCACACGGCGAGGATTTCCATCCAAAATAATGAGCGACAATGGAAAAGCCTTTGTCGGAGCCAAAAGAGCCACTAAAAAACAATTTGTTAAATTTATAGAGGAAGTCTCGCCTGCAATCGTTAAAAAATACGCACCCCAAGGCATTGAGTGGCAATTTATCCCACCAGGTGCCCCACATATGGGTGGTCTATGGGAATCATCTGTGAAAAGCTTCAAAACACATTTTAAAAAAGTCGCTGGCACACACAAGTTTAACTATGAAGAATTTACCACATTATTAACCCGAATTGAAGCCGTTCTTAACTCACGGCCCTCTCTACGCTCTCGCAAGATCCCTCCGATTTTACTGCCCTCACCCCTGGGCATTTTCTTAGAGGAGCTCCACTTCTGGCAAAACCCGAACCAGACGAACAATAATTATCTCTAATGAATCGATGGGAACGAATGAATTCTCCATCATGAATTCAGTCGTAGATAGAAGGAAGATTATTTAAAAGACCTCCATGAAAGATATAGGTGGAAGAACACTCAAGAGGAGCCTAAAATCGGAGAATGTGTTCGCATTCACGATGAGTGTCTCCCCCGCACCGAGTGGCGCCTCGCAAGAGTCGAAAAATTACATCGTGGCTCCGATGGTCACATACGAGTCGTAGATTTGTGCACACAAAACGGTACACTAACTCGACCGCTCGTAAAACTTTGCCTTCAACCGTCTGAAAGCGAAAATAATCAATGGAAACCATTAATCGTAACTCCGTCATACCCAAAACCGAAAATAAAACGAAAACCGGGCAACACAATTAACGTGCATGAAAAGAATCTTTAATAATGGACACCTGACTAACCCAATAATAGAGCGTTAGCATGCACGCTACCTCCCCCGCAAAACGCTAAAGTCCCCTTTCGTTTCATAGAAATGGACGTTGACATGGCTATCCCCTCTTCCAACCCTGCCGGCGTAGGGTCCAACGCAACAGTACCACCGATTGCGGCACCACGATCTGCCACATAATTCGCCGGAGCAGCTCCAGTGCCATCCCCTCGTCCAAGCGTTCGTCTCAACATCAGCAGCCGCAGCGCCACCAGGCGCAGCCTCAGCATCCGCTGCATCCGCAGCATTCGAACTCGCGGATGAATTGGTCCAAGGAGTGCTGCTTTGTGGCCTATGTCATCGGCGCCACGCATTGAGCGCCTGTTCAATATTTCGGAGCCTGCAACCGGCCCAGCGGCAGCAAGTAGCACGGGCATTGTTTGAACTGCCTCGCGTTGTCCCACATGATATGGGAGTGTGCATCACGTAGCCGGAGTCACGTGTGTCAAAGACGTCATCACATAATGTTCCATGTTCAGCTACAGCGGTTACTAGGCTAAGTATACGCCTAGTGGGGCCGGGATGGCTAAATGGGCCCTTTCGCGACGGCAACGCTGCTCCTTCCGCTCGCGAAACTATCGTACGCAGGCTCCCACAGATGTCCCCATCAGCAACACATTCTAACACGCACCCACATCTACACAGATTAAACGAAGCACTTTGACATTTCACCTATCCACTTACTTTGTACACACAGTACACATGTAATACACATCCACACACACACAGGTATACAGATCAAAAACAAACGTCAACTTTTAACTTTGCTTTGTAAAACACAATCGTTAAGATCTTTCATCCGTGCGGATGTGTCCGAGCATCCCCCGATTCTATCAATAAAACCCCATGCACAATTTGTAAATTAAAAGATAAAATTCTGTGCTTTCTATTTTGCATAAAGTGGAATTTGTGATACTAAATGGTAAGTTACACGCAATACAAAAAACCCAAGGGCCCAAAGTGATAAATTTTATACATAAACATAAAACCTATACATAACTTGGGCGACCCTAAGATATTGACAAAAAATTTTCATCTCTCACACAGATTTTTTAGAGCATAATGAACCATATATTACCAATCAAAACTCTAAAAAATCGGATTTTCGGCCCACGCTAATAAATATCATTTTAAACAAGTCGTATATTTACGCCAATTTTACTGTTGAAAGCGACTCCTATGTGTCATGCTGGCTCTGTGATGGGATTGCCCATATAAAATGTGATGGGTTGAGCGCTAGGGTGTTGGACGCTATTAATGAGGGAAAGGGTCTTCGCTAGTCTTGTCAAAAATGTACATCAACCGAAGTTGATTTATTTAAATTCTTTAGGCAGTCCAGAAATGGTTTTTCTGAAATCGGGAAGGATCTGTCGGTGCTTGTTGAGAAATTAAAGCATTACGAAAAAATGTTTAAGTCTTTCACATGTCTCGACAACAATCCACACTCTGAAGATAGCCGAGAAAATAAACGTGGGCGTGTTGGTAGTCCACCTAAAAATTAGTTATTGAATCTACTCAGAAAAATCCTCTATTTGAGTCTTTGGAACTAATTTATCTTTATTTTCCATGCCTTGGGGCATTGCAGCCTCCGCTATCTAAAACCATGTCCACTAGGTCTACGTCTAAAACTAATATCGACAACCAAACCGTCGATTTAACAGTGTTGCCATCTACATCTGAAGCTGCACTGTCTAACATAAGTTCTCCGAATAACTCGTGATGCCGCATATCTGAAATCACTACCAAAAATTTGGTTGTAATTCCAGCGAGAAGATCAATATTTTGTCTCTAGATTTGGTAAAGGCACTTCTTTGGATGACATAAAGTCGTACATATCGACTAAAATTAAAACTAAAGATCTATTTATATGACAAATCTATAATATAAACAAGTAATTTTTAGCAAAAAACAAAACCTACTTCAATTCTCATATAAAAAATTTGATCTGACACCTGACTAACCAAATAATAGAGCGTTAGCATGCACGCTACCTCCCCCGCAAAACGCTAAAGTCCCCTTTCGTTTCATAGAAATGGACGTTGACATGGCTATCGCCTCTTCCAACCCTATGCCGGCAGTCCGGTCCAAAGCAGCAGTGCCACCGATTGCGGGACCACGATCTGCCACATAATTCGCCGGAGCAGCTCCAGTGCCATACCCTCGTCCAAGCTTTCGTCTCAACATCAACAGCCGCAGCACCACCAGGCGCAACCTAAGCATCCGCTGCATCCGCAGCATTCGAACTCGCGGATGAGTTGGTCCAAGCAGTGCTTCTTTGTGGCCTATGTCATCGGCGCCACGCATTGAGCGCCTGTTCAATATTTCGGGGCCTGCAACCGGTCCAGCGGCAGCAAGTAGCACGGGAATTGTTTGAACTGCCTCGCGTTGTCCCACATGACATGGGAGTGTGCATCGCGTAGCCGGTGTCACGTGTGTCAAAGACGTCATCACACCATGTTCCATCACTTCCCATCGGGTCCACGGCGCAATCTCGCGCGAAGACAAGAATCAGCTCCAGCTCCAAGTAATCGTCGCCAACACCATAACGCGCGGCAGAATGTCCACGTTCGGATACCACCGTCGGCACGCTATCGCCCCCATCATCGCACCGCAGCCAACCGCCATCCAGGTCGCACCACCGCCGCCCAACCGGGCTTGGCAACGTTGTAGAGACGTTGCATCGGCTACAGCGGTTACTAGGCTAAGTATACGCCTAGCGGGGCCGGGATGGCTAAATGGGTCCTTTCGCGACGGCAACGCTGCTCCTTCCGCTCGCGAAACTATCGTCCGCAGGCTCCCACAGATGTCCCCATCAGCAACACATTCTAACACGCATCCACATCCAAACAGATTAAAAGAAACACTTTGCCATTTCACTTATCCACTTACTTTGTACACACAGTACACATGTAATACACACATCCACACACACAGGTATACAGATTAAAACAAACGTCAACTTTTAACTTTGCTTTGTAAATACACAATCGTTAAGATCTTTCATGCGTATGGACGTGTCCGAGCATCCCCCGATTCTATCAATAAAACCCCATGCGCAATTTGTAAATTCAAAGTTAAAATTCTGTGGTTTCTATTTTGCATAAAGTGGAACTGGAGATACTAAGTGGTAAGCTACAGGCAATACAAAAGACCCAAGGGCCCAAAGTGATACATTTTATATATAAACCTAAAACCTATAAATGCGTTTTTGTAGAGTTTTGATTGGCAATATATAGTTTATTATGCTCTAAAAAATCTCTGTGAAGTATGAAAATTGTTGGACAATATCTTATGGTCGCCCAAGTCCATCTAAGGTCAACATGCTCAAAAAAAAAAATTAATAAATAAATAAATTAATTAATTTTTTTAGTAAAATTGGAATTATCTTCGAATGTATTGGTCCTAAATAATTTCGAATATGGACTTTTTTGAAATTTTGGTGGACTTGGGCGAGCCTAAGATATTGACCAAAAGTTTTAATCTTGCCCACAGATTTTTTCTTGAGCATAATGAACCATATTTTTGCTATTACCAATCAAAATTCTAAAAAGGCGGGTTTTCGGCCCACGCTAATAAATATCATTTTAAACAAGTCGTGTATTTACGCCAATTTCCACGTTGAAAGCGACTCCTATGTGTCATGCTGGCTCTGTGATTGCCCATATAAAATGTGCTGGGTTGAGCGATAGGGTGTTAGACGCTATTAATGAGGGAAAGGGTCTTCGCTGGTCTTGTCAAAAATGTAGATCAACCGAAGTTGATTTATTTAAATTCTTTAGGCAGTCCAGAAATGGTTTTTCTGAAATCGGGAAGGATCTGTCGGTGCTTGTTGAGAAATTTAAGCATTACGAAAAAATGTTTAAGTCTTTCACATGTCTCGACAACAATTCACACTCAGAAGATAACCGAGAAAATAAACGTAGGCGTGTTGGTAGTCCACCTAAAAAGATAGTCATTTAATTTACTCAGAAAAATCCTCTATCTGAGGCTTTGGAACTAATTTATCTTTCTTTTCCATGCCTTGGGGCATTGCAGCCTCCGCTATCTAAAGCCATGTCCACTAGGTCTACGTCTAAAACTAATATCGACAACCAAACCGTCGATTTAACAGTGTTGCCATCTACATCTGAAGCTGCACTGTCTAACATAAGTTCTCCGAATAACTCGTAATCCCGCATATCTGAAATCACTACCAAAAAGTTGGTTGTAATTCCACCAAGAAGATCAATATTTTGTTTCTAGATTTGCTAACGGCACTTCTTCGGACGATATAAAGTCGTAGATATCGACTAAAATTAAAACTAAAGATGTATTTATTCGTAAATTTAATTTTAAATATGATTGCCGTATTTCATCTTTTAAAATTGATGTAGCTGCCGATGATTTTGATTCACTACTAAATAACCGAGCGTTTCGTGAGGTTGAGTTTAAACCTAAGAAAAGTAATAACAACGTAGCTAAAATTTCTAATATTAATTCTGATTCCAAAAACTAACTGGCAACTCAACTTTAAGTATTTACCAGGGCTGCAAACCACTCCAAAAATCGGTGTGGTTCGGTTCAGTGGTTCGAACCACTCAGATACAAGAACCCGTTCATGAGTACCCTGAACCTTGGTTCAGTTTGGTTCAAATGGTTAAATTTTTGTATGCTAAAGGATACAAATATTACAAAAATATAACAAATCTATAATATAAACAAGCCGACTTCAATTCACATAGAAAAATATATATATATATATATATATATATATATATATATATATATATATATATATATATATATATATATATATATATATATATATATATATATATATATATATATATATATATATATATATATATATATCATGATCCAATGATCGGATCTTAACCAGATTAGTAGAGGACTACCTCTGAGACACTACCTTTCCGATGCAAAAAGAATTATAGAAATCGGTTGACTTTGTCCAAAGTTATGCGGTAACACACATAAAAACAAAAAAAAAAAAATATTCCGACGAACTGATAACCTCCTAACTTTTTGGAAGTCGGTTAAAAAAAGGAGTAGACAATTTAATTGACACTCAAAATCTTGGCTTAATGTGGAAACCCCCATTTTCGGTCGGTAGGAGCTTACACTAGGCCTTACCTTCATGTGTACAGTATTAGTCTGTTCCTTTGAACTTCGGACTAAAACCTGTGGAACTGTCAAACTACAATTTTACTCTCTCAAGTGTGAGTAAAAGGAGAATAGATGCAGAAGTGCACGGGAACGCAAAAAGCACTATTTCCTGTAAAAACGTCAGTCGGTTTGTTTACATGTCATTTGTACAACACTGATTTGGCTGAAATATCACTAACTAATTATTAAAATCTATACATATTCAAGTATTTTGTTGTTTACTTCCATTTTTTTTTACAAATATTAGGTACTTTGCTTTCACCGCTTTCTGTTTTTGTTTGCACGTGCAAATCAGCTGATCGTTTGACACTTTTCATGAACTTACAGGAAAAAAAGCTCCGGACTAAATCCTGTAACTTCTGACTAGGAACAGTTGCTCAGTTACTCTCTCAAAAGTGTTCCCACTTACAGGTTTTATGTCAATAGGAACGACTTCCTGTAAGTTCTGAATAAATCCTGTAAACCGGACTGCTATTGGAACAGACTATATACCTGTGATCAAAATAATAGGAGTGCGACATTTGAAAATTTTTCTTTTGTTGATTGAATGCTCATTAATTTTTTATAAAAGTATAGCTCGTTCTATAAAAACAACCATATGAATCCAAATTTAAATCTTTGTACGAAAATTAAAAAAAAACCTAAAGATTTCAACAAAATTGCTTCAAAGCATAAATTATTTTAATCAGAACTAAAAAAATCCGAGTATGCAGTTTTATAGCTCAATTATCTTAAAAGTCGCATTGATTTTTGATTTTCTTTTGCTGGCGAAATTTCAACTCACGGAGTTGCCATAAAAAAAAAAATTTGTTGTAGTTTTACCATATGGGATGCATTTTCAGACAAAATTACAAAACTTGAAAATACTATAGTGGATTTCCGTTTTGAACCGAACCGAACCGTTTTTTGGAGTGGTTTGGTTTCGGTTTTAGCACTTCAAAATAAAAACGGTTCGGTTGGTGGTTAGGTTCAAAGACCAAAGCGACGGTTCGGTTCAAAAACCGGCTCGGTTCAAAACCGGTTTGTAGCCCTGGTTTTTCTATCAAAACGTTGGAGGTTTGAATACCATATTAACTCACTTATATTTAAGAGGTTTTGACTGCAATTTTAATATTATTTCCTTGACCGAAACATGGCTCAAACCTCATATTTCTAATTCCGAAATTCTTCCAAATGAATATCAAATATGCAGTAGAGCTGTATAACTATCGATATTCATCCCATTCGATGTTTTCGATAGTTTGCATTGAAACTATCAATACTATCGATAGTATCGGATAATTTTAAAATGCAGTGACGAAGCATTTTATATAAACCTTTTAGTTTTATTTAGTTCCTGAAGAATTAGCTAATTGTTATATAGCGATTTTCTGTAACTTTGTCCTTTCTCTTCGATTTTTAAAATATGTTAAACCGATAATATAAAAACCTAAAATTCCCAATCGTAGAAAAACAAAGATTCAAAATTAGTTTTTTCAAATTTAATTACACCCGATTTACATGATTCAAGTACTTTAGAGCAATTCTGGGTCCTTCTCTTTTGCATTTTTTATTTGCTTTTACGAGCTTTAATTTTGTTGAATTCCAGTTTTTGGTTCTTTAAATGGGAAACAACGAAAATGTCAAAAGCAAAGCAAGAAACTTGAAACTACTTGACGGTACAGACGCATATGTACTTTTCCCTTTTCTTCTCAACCCCTCTCTCCCACTAGCAAGCAGAATTGGATTCAATACTTGAACCGTGTAAAACCGTGTAGGTAAAAAATAGTAATATGTAAGAAAATCAATGTTGCCAAACTCCCATTTTCAAAAATAAAGAAATTCATAAGTAGTACATATAACATACACAATAGGGGTCTTCATCAAAAGTGGTAAAGGGATAAATTACCCTTCATGAACGCACCGTGGTGGGCAAATATTCGCATAAAACTGTTGATTATTTAACTTATATGGCTAGGTACGTTTCATCCTTACGTCGTCCATTGTGTTCATTTGCTTTTATGTGTTCGTAGCGAAGTCGGTTTTGTCACGTACACGTACCTGCATATCCGCCTTTTTTTTTGCCATCAATGTGGGGACCCATGCTAGCTCAGCGTATGCTTTTGGCGCGATTCTTAACCCTTGGCCACATTGGTGCAAGGCGGATGTTTCAATCGTCATCTGCATTTATTGTCCCACAGGAAGCCCACCCTTCCTTGGAACGCTCGTTCCGGTCATTGATTTCCGGCGGTTCCCCTTTTTGCTATTACTCCAATCACTTCTTTTAATTAGTCTCCACCTTTCGTCATCTTCCCCTCCCTCCTATATCAATTTAAACACTCATTTATGACTCCCTTTATACGTTTGAAATTATAACACCATATTTATTATAGGGCATTTATAAAAAAAAAATGTTTACAGTATAAACATATATGCAGTTATGTACTAAAGAAGAACTCAGTTGGTATTTCCGGTCGCATAAAAAAAACCCAAACCTGAATTCGCAACTACTACGCTGCAACAACCACGGGAAACCCTAACAGCCTGCCTAAAAGAGCTCTCTTAGCGGATATATATATATGTGGTTTTTTCTGGGAGCAGGGTTTTCTCAGCTCAAAAAAAAATCTTAAATTACTGTTGGTTTGGTGTTTTTTTGTTTTGTTTGACGGGGCACCGACAAAAATTACACACGCAAAAGGGTATTAAAAATAGTTAGTTTGGAAACAAAAAAAGATTTAATATCTTAAAACTATTGCCTTGACTGCGCCCCTGGATTCCTGCTAGCTCGTTTCCCCGCTGCACTTACGTTTAAAAGCTTCGCACAATGTTATTTTACAGTGCGGTTGTAGCCCCTGCTGAGCGACTCAACGGGTGACACCAATAAAAGTTCCGGGTGTTATTGGCGTCGGGTATTCCCACTCACACGACCAGTCACAAAAAGCATAAAATTTATATATCGCTTAAAATCTACCACTCACCAACGAGTTGTGCCGCGCCTCTCCTTGGCCAAGGATTTTTTCGGAAACTTCCAACGGCAAGACTCCGCGCTAATTTTTTGCACGCTTGCACAATTTCCCGCACTGTGGATGTCGGCTTTATTTAACGCCAGGCAGTTTTAACTTCTGGCCTACCGCTAACCCCTTTATATAGGCTGTTTTCTTCAGCATCCAAAACACCATTCTTTACCGCATACTCTTCATTGTCTTCCTTTAGCCAATCACAATTGTGCTCACGCCCTTCATTAAAAGCTTTTATAATTTCCCATTGTGTATTTTTTTTCTTGTTCATTCTGTTTTACCTGACATTTACACCCAAAACGAACACATCTTCGGATTAATTGGTAATTGTTGTGACAGCACATTGCTACGTTGCATTTCGTTTTACTCAAAAAAAAGGAAACATCGGTTTATTGCCGATACAAAGGGAGATCGGCATTCTCTCCATCATCCAGAGCGGCCCAAATGTGATTCCTGAATGGTAAACGCCCAACGTGGGGAACACCCACCCTGACACGGTCTCCTGCCTCGAGAGCTCAGCCGGGCATGTGTTGAGGAAATTTGCTTGCTATACAAGTTCATAATTATATACAAACAAAAACCCAGTTCACGGGAGGATCACTATACATACATTGCCTCTATGAAAGAGCTTCACTTTTTTTGTACTTTGCAGGGCAGTTGTGGTATAACCTTTTCGGTGATCAATGCCTCTCCGCCGACTTGACCCTCATCGTTGGAGAGATGCATTCCAAAACCTTAGTGGATTTATTGCTTAATATTTTGGCATGCCATGCTCCCAGCCTCTTTCCTGTAAGTGACTCCAACAGATACATGTTATTGCCAAGCGCTTTTGTTACGCGACACTTCGCAAACTTTCTACTAAATTTCGCGTTTATATTTTGTTTAAAATCGCTTAGCACAAAGTTGCGTTTAAAAACCTCTTGGCCCGGGCTAAAACGTACCTCACGGGTTCTTTTGTTGTAACGTGTCGAGTAAACGTAATTCATTATCGTCGAGGCTAATTTTGTCGCGAGTGCATAATCCGCGCCGTTGGTGAACATATTCACACCGAATAACGCGAAATACGGAGACACCCCGGTTGCCGAGTGTACCGCGCTGCGAAGGGCGCATTCTATTTCTGATAAGTACAGATCCCAATCACGGTGGTCTTTATCGTGATATGATCTGATAGCGGCCAGCACTGATTGATTAACTCTTTCGGCTGCGTTAGATTGCGGAGCGTAATATGCTGTCTTCAAATGTTTTACGCCGTAGTTTTCCAGCAATTGCGTGAGTTATCGGAGTGTACGGTCTCCGGCACCCCAAATTTACGAAAGATCTCTTCCGTGAGAAACTTTACCACATTCCCGGCGGTGGCGTCGCATATTGCCTTCAGAAAAATAAATTTCGAAAAATGATCTACAACAATAAAAATGTGACTGTTCCCGCGCTTTGACCTCGGATATTTACCAAGAAAATCCACGTATATTTTCTGGAATGGGCGTACCGTAATTACTTGGTTTCCCATGCCAGGTTTTAAAATCGCGTTACTGGGCTTTGTTTCCTTGCATGTTTGTCAATCGCGTACAAAACTTCGGACCTGTACCACCATATTTGGCCAGTAATACAACCGCCGCAAGCGATGGGGTGTTTTGGCCGTACCCCCGTATGCGTTGATTTCTGGGCAGTGCGCGTTCTCTACAAGGGTAGAGGTTAGTGCTTCTGGTATCCACAGCTTCCATTCGGTCTCCTCGAGGTCCACGTTCGTGGCCAAAACCTTTTTAAACACTATACCGTCTTCTACCTTTAAATCCAGCAGCCGCTCTGCGTTCGCTTCGATCGTCCTCACTAGCTCCTTATATCTTTAGAATCGAATTCTACCGTGTCCATGCCAGCGATTGGGGAATTCGAGATTTCGTCAATACATCGCGATAGCGTATCGGCAACTATGTTGTCCGCGCCTTTGCGGTGCTCAATGTCAAAATAAAAACCTTGCAGTTGTAGTGACCACCTGGCTAATCTACCATTCAAGTCTTTCAAATACATCAGCCATTTCAGGCTAGCGTGGTCCGTCTCCACCGTAATAGGCATTAAATCTATATACGGACGGAATTTCTTAACAGCCATCACAGCCGCTAGGCATTCTTTTTCTGTTGTGCTGTACTTACGCTGACAGTCGTTTAGATTTTGTGAAAAGTATGCGATTGGTTTCTCCGCCCCGTCATTTTGCTTTTGGTATAGTACAGCGCCTACTCCATAATCAGACGCATCACACTGAACCCAAAAGCGTTTAGAGAAATCTGGGTGTTTAAGGACCGGTGCGCTTGTGAGTGCTCTTTTCAGGCTCTTAAGCGCTTCCAAAGCTTGCGTGGTCATTTCGAATTTCTGCCCTATTTTCAACGTATCGGTCAACGGGGCTACCATCGCGGCGAAATCTTTAATAAAACGTCTATACCACCCGGAAGTACCAAGAAAACTGCGTACTTGTTTAATGGATTTAGGGACAGGAATATTTTGTATAGCTTTAATTTTTTCAGGGTCAGTCTTTAGCATGCCGCCACCTACATTGTAACCCAGGTAGGGTAACTCTTTGAAACAAAATTTTGATTTATTTAATCCGGTCGGCGCTGTGGTGTAGGGTAAGCAGTGCGCGCTTCCACTCCACAATGCCTGGGTTCAAATCCTGGTCAAAGCTACATCGCAAAAATATAGAAAAAAAGGTTTTTTCTTAGCAGCGGTCGTCCCTCGGTAGGCAATGGCAAGCCTCCGAGTGTATTTCTGCCATGAAAAACAGCTTCTCATAATAATACAATCGCCGTTCGGAGTCTGCGTAAAATTGTAGGTCCCTCCACTTTGTGTGACAACATCATGGCGCACGCCACAAATCGGAGGAGAAGCTCGGCCAAACACTAACATATGTGTAAGCGCCAATCTATTATTATTATTATTGTTAAATTTGCATTCTTCAAGCAGGTTGCAACTTCGCTTAGGATCCTGAGGTGCGAGTTGAAGTCCGGCGCAATGATCAGTAAGTCATCCAAGTATATGAAAACGTTAGATTAGTCGACACAACCTTTGCGCAGCATTTCATAATCCGAACGGCATTGTTACGAATTGGTACAGCGGACGTCCCGTCACTGTAAATGCCGTATATGGTCTGCAACTCTCCTCTAGCTCAATTTGCCAGAATGCGAATTTTAAGTCGACGCTGCTTATGAAATGGGTGTCGTCGATCCGGCTGAAAATGCCCCCGATGTTTTGTAACGGATATGTTTCTTTTACAGTCACGGCATTTAGTTTACGCGCGTCCAGGCAGAAGCGATTCTTTCCGGGTTTGCGGACGATTGTGGTACGATTACTACACGGGCTTTCACTTTCTTAAATTACCCCCAATTCCAGCATCTTGTGGACTTCGGCATACACGATTGCTTGCATCGCCGGCGACAATGGATAGTGGCGGTCTTTTATGGGTACTGCCTCATCGACCAACTTTATAAAGTTCTTTTCCAACTGAATACGTCCCAATCCGTGCTTTTCGTAAGTTTTAAAACCACTCACCACCAGCTCCGAGCGTTCTTTTTGGTCTGCCGAAAGGATATGCAACACGCGCCGCTCATTCCTGTCTTCTTCGGACACCATCTCTTGTTCTAACTTGGTTAAATCAATTTCATTCACGGATATCACTTCTGGGGCCAAACGGAAGGCGCGCCAGAAGTCCACCCAAGGTAAATCTTTTGCTCTAGGTATGGGCATAAAAAAAAATGTAATGTTCTGTTCTAAGTTTTTGTATTTCACAGGTATGGTGAGCTTGCGTAGTACATTGTGCGCGCGACCGCCTGCAGTTTTTACACAAGACAAGTAATGTTAAATTGGTGCGCCTATCTCTTCCACGAACTCGCGACTGCCCCGGACCAGAATGCTTACGGACGCCCCAGTGTCTAACAAGCCGCGCGTCGATACCCCTTTTATTTCTGTATCTGCGTAAACGCGCGGAGCCTGTTGATCGGCGTTTGTTTTCCGCTGACGGAATCCTTCACGGGCCTTTTGTATTCTTCGCGACACTCCTCGGCGTCCCATTAGTGCACTCTCCGCGAAAATTCGTTGGCGCGTTTCGAGATAATTCCGTAGTCTATCTTCGTAAAATGGCCTAACCCCATTACGTGTGATTGCTATGTTTCCCTTTTTTCCTATTTTACTACAAATGATATTTTGCGTTTTAGTTTCATATGGGTTTGCATCCCGGCTGAACTTATTGCCTGCTTGTGTATTCGTCGAGGCCTCTACTCGTGCTGGGTTTGAGTGGAGTGCGATTCCCCCGTCGTAATCGCGTTCCGTACTGCGTTTCCCGCTGGATTACACGTTGGACACTTAGGTGTTATCACATCCAACTTTCCGCACTTGAAACAAAAAATGCGACGTTGAAGCGACATGCATTCGGTGAAAAACTGGCCTTCCGCACCACAATTCCAGCATGACACATTTCAGCGCCCGATTGGTGGCTTAGCAGAGCGTTGATGGCGTATTTCCTCCACGGTGACTTGACCCTCATCACCGGGAGTAAAACGCTTATCGTCTTCGAGTGAAGCGATTTAATTTACATGCTGTGCGCGTTGCCCAAAGTTGATAGAAATCGCGGGTTCGCGGCGCGGAAAACATCGTTCTAGCTCTTTGCATTCTAGCCTGAGCTGTTCCGGAGAGTATCCGGAAATCGAGTAAACTATCTTGGCCAGGGATTCGCGCAAGTTGCCTTTCACTAACCTTATTATCGCGTATTCAGCGATGGGATTCCTAAGGCGTTAGCGCAGTGTACCAACCACATGAAAATATTCGTCGATAGTCTCCCCAGACCTTTGCTTCCGCTCCGTTAATTCTCTCAGGATTTCAAAGTCGGTGCATTGTGATGCGAACTGGTGTCTGAGCGCAAATTGTAAACTGGGCCAGTCGACCTTACCGTGGGAACGGATATACAGCCAGTACCACTCACGCGCCTCTCCGCCCAGTAGCAGATGGAAATCGCCTAATATCTCGCCCCACGAACACACGTATTGCTCTTTTAAGTACTCTAAACGGAACAAATAATCCTCGATAGACATAGAATCGCGATGACCCTGATAGTTTATGCCCCACTTTTCTATACTGATTTCCGAGCTAGTAATTTCCTTGTTGTTTTTTCTTCCAGATGCCGGACGAGCGACTTCGGAGACAGCCGCTAGAATCCCTGCATCTGCTATTGGCGGTTGGCGAGGTGGTGGTGGCTCAGCGAGGGCGCATGCATACGCATCCGAATTGGACACTGCACCGTAACTATTTCTGTTTGTATGGTTTTGATTAATATTGTTGTTCCTATGTAGTTCTCCTGATCGTCCGGAATTAAACGAATCGTTACTGGAGTTGTGTCTTGCTCTTTTGTTGGTCCGATTTCGCGACCTATTACCGAACCTTGACGATTCCATTTCTGCACCTGTCGTTCTGCTCAAACCGGGCAAGCTCTCGCGCATCTCCTTTAAGATAGTGTCTTTTACCTCAGCCACCATTTCCTAAAACCGGCGCGAACTCGTTGCGAAAATTTCGCTCGTTGGTTACATAGTTTGAGGACCCGGTTAGCGTCGCTATTGTTAGCGGACGGAGGATGGGGAAAAGTCAAGCGTCTCTTTGCATTCAAGCAACTAACTGTTTTAAGCAATACGGACTTGAAGAAGAGTAAAAATATATATAAGTGAATCTACTGTCAAACTACACTTTATTACGTACATTCCACTAACTTCCTAAAAAAAAGGATTTGTTTTATGACGATGCTTTTAGCCTGGACAACTTCTATCCGATTATGCCATCGGTGGGCTATTGTCGATGTCTGACCACCTGCTCCCCCGTTCCTATGCAGATGCCATGGAATTTTAGTGGGCTCCACCTAAACAAGTCACTGGTTTGGTAGGAGGTCACATATAGCCAGACCCAGGTTGAATGAACGGATTGTATGTAGTATACTAAATAATAATTTCCTTTTTTTGAAATATATTTATAATTGAATGAGCTGTCTGTTTATTTCCTCTGGTTCTTATTATTTCTGTCCTGGTTTTTTTCCTCAGAACATCTACTTTTCTGGCTCATTCGCGGGCGCCAATTTCAACCTGTGGCGCTGATCTCATCGCTATGTTTTAGTTTGGAGAACATATTTATTATTGTCACGTACACGTACCTGCATATCCGCCTTTTTTTTGCCATCAATGTGGTGAACCATGCTAGCTCAGCATATGCTGTTGGCCCGGTTCTTAACCCTTGGCCACATTGGTGCAAGGCGGATGTTTCAATCGTCATCTGCATTTATTGTTCCACAGGAAGCCCACCCGTCCTTGGACCGCTCGTTCCGGTCTTTGATATCCGGCGGTTCCCCTTTTTGCTATTATTCCAATCACTTCTTTTAATTAGTCTCCACCCTTCGTCATCTTCCCCTCCCTCCTATATTTATTTAACCACTCATTTATGACTCCCTTTATACGTTTCAAATTATAACACCATATTTATTATAGGACATTTATAAAAAAAAAAAAAGTTTACAGTATAAACATATATATAAAACTAGTGAGCACGCACGGCGCACAGTGGACCAAATGCTTCATCTGGCGTGCACGAGAGTATAATTCGACTTTGAGAGCACCTAGAAATGTGGAATTTGAAATGCAACAGGAAAATGAACTGAGCCACCATATCATAAAAATGTGGGCGGTATTTAACGGGGCGTGGCATTTATTGCATTTTTTTCAAAATAAAATTTAAGTAAACGATTTTTCTCATCACTCATTTTTCTTTACATAATTTTATAAAATATTATAATTAATAATATAGAAGCTCGCATACTATATTTTTTATTTATTTTTATTAAAATCCCAAAATTCAGGGAGTTATAAAAAAGATACTTCCAAAGTAAAAACTACATAAAATTATGGAATAAACAACTTTATTAAAAAACACTTTGCAATACATTGTCCATAGAGTTAGTGACTCACAAATTAAGCGTATATAGTCTCAATGCGTCTTTAGTCGCTGCTTACATCACTTATAAATAGTCCGCGACAACATTAATTTCAATTTGTTTCAAGATGGGTTCAGAAAGTAAAGACATAACACCAGCACAAAGAGTTCCGACTTTCGATATTTAAAATGATGGGATCCGATGATACTAAATATTAAATATTGAAACAGATCTTGCATGGTTTTTTCACGCGAAATCTTTCGTGTAAGAAATTCGCATACATTTCTAACATCTTTATTTTTTGACTCTAAGGTCTCTTCTGATATTATGCCAATCGGTAAAGAAAACTGTTGAGTTATATACGCCCAATGTATTAATATTTTGAGGACGCTAGACGGCATATAGTACCAGAGATAGAGTTCCACGAATTTTTTCCCAGTCTCTGATAAGTAACGGCGAAGAGCTGTAACATTTACGGCGTATCCGCAGAATATTGGTCTTTAAATAATTTGTTGTCTTTTTATTAAGACTTCACTTACTCCAGTTACACTAGACGCTAATGATTTTTGATTAAAAAAACGTCTAGCCGTATTTCCGTCATTTGCTGAACCCATTCCAGGTTTTGGGGCATCGACCAGTAAATGCATTTGGGATTTAATATTTTCTTTTACAGTCTTTTCTGGATTTTCCACTTTATCTTTTTCCCCAGCATTACGAGGCTTTCATCTTTTTATAACAAGCATGTCAAATAGAATTCCCGAACTTATACAAATTTTCATTATATGACAGTTTTCCAATATCCTCTAAGTCGTTCATTATACTCGGTGTCGTTCCACATATTCCACATGTTTGGGATGACGAGTCTGAAATTGTGCTGAATACCTTTCCATCTATCATAGTTAACAAGAAATTGTGGCTGGTATTGTCACTTGCGAAGTGAATAAATTTGGCGAAGCGAATTTGCATTGTGAGTGGCGAATGAACTTTTTCGCCGGACATGCGTCGTTGCCATTCAAACAAATTAAATTAGTTCATTCTCATTTGACGTCTCTGTCATTTATACTTCGAGTTCCTTATTTTTATACAAACTCAAATTTAAAAGCAAAAATGTTTTATAAGGTAGATTTATATTTTGAGGATAGTTATAATGTTGAACCGCGAGTTAACCTTCTTCATCAGCGGCGTTTTATTAGGGATTACTCCAATCCTATGGAGTTACCGTCCACAGTGTAAGTATCCAGTGCAGATACGTTATTCAATGAAACGCAAAATGTATTTATATATATGTATTTAAAAATTTATAACGAATTTTCGGCTAAGCAAAGACGCATTTATGTATGTGCTGGACAAAATCAAAGACAAATTTAATTGCCGTCTGTCCTCATCTGTAACGCCAATGCTAAAATTGTGTTGTGCGCTCAACCTACAGTTTCGCTCATTTTAAAAGAGGTACTGCTCATTTTGGAAAGAGAAAGAGAAGCAACATGCAAGGAGCCAATTTTTCTCCAGATGAGGAATACCCAACGTGATTTGCAGTGTTGATGGAACACATAATGCGATTTATGCACCCACCGCAAATACACACCTCTATCTAACTAGAAAAGGTTTTTTTAGCATAAATGCTATGATTGTAAGTTTCTGAGAAATGAATACAGTAACATTGATAAACAAATTGTATATTACAGGCTAGCAATCCTGACATGAATATCCGTTTTGTGGATGCTAGATATGCTGGTTCTACACATGATGCGCTCGTGTGGAACAATAGTTCATTAACGACTTATTTGGGGAATATATTTTAGGTACTTTAAAATTGTTACATCAACACAAAATTAATGTTAACACTATTTAAAAAACTACTTATTTGTAGGTGACTCCGGATACCCGCTTAGTCCTTATTTACTAACACCCTTCCGCCATGCAGAGTGGGGAACTAGGGAGTCAATTTTTAACAAGAAGCACGCAAAAGCTAGAAACGTTGTT
Organism: Rhagoletis zephyria; assembly: GCF_001687245.7. Classification (NCBI taxonomy): domain Eukaryota; kingdom Metazoa; phylum Arthropoda; class Insecta; order Diptera; family Tephritidae; genus Rhagoletis; species Rhagoletis zephyria. Next base: position 5,046 of record NW_016159274.1, on the reverse strand, counting down.
GAACGTACGATTGGAGTTTTAAAGTGCCGCTTTCGATGTCTCCTGAGTGATCGAAAAATGCGCTACGATCCTACTAAAGCAACATCCATTATAAATATTTGTTGCGCTTTCCACAATATTTGTAAGAAATTTAGAATCAGTGATCCAGATGAAGCTGCAATTTTTATTGACACCGTTGAATCATCAGAGCCAATCAGTGAAGATGCCAATAATACATCAGGAGAGTGCCGCAGAAGGCAAATAGCTGATGCTTTGTTGTAAAATTAATTGCAGTTCGGTTTATTGAATAAGCTCAAAATCATTTACCTTAATTTTGTTCTTTTTATTTCATTTTATACTTCAGAATTCTTTATTATATACATGTTAAATTAAACCTAATTGTTTCTATGCTCTCAAACTTAATAAAAATCACAAGTTCAATTCAGTACCTTCATCAAATATTAAACTTAAAATTAATTCATCACATGCTTTTATAAATAAAAATAAAAAACACAAATTAAGTTCAGCCGTTAAAAACATATTAAACTTAAAACTAGTTCATCACATTTTTTATAAATAAAAATTAAAAAAATCACAAATTCAATCAACATAAACAAAAGATGGATATGAAACTAAAGAGTGGGAACCAAACCTGAAAATACAATCAAGTGTAATTTTGGCTGTATTTTAATGTTCTTAGTTCTAACTCCTTTAGTTTCATTTCCATANAAAATACAATCAAGTGTAATTTTGGCTGTATTTTAATGTTTTTAGTTCTAACTCCTTTAGTTTCATTTCCATCTTTTCCTTATGCTGTCTTTTCTTCTCTAAAAATTTCTTCCCTCTTCCTTTCTTCCTTTAATTTCAATAAATTTAATTCTTCCTTTTTTAAATCGTACGTCTTTCTCATATACCTCGCGATTTCTTCAAGCTTCTTCTCAATATTAGAAATCCTCTCGCAAAGTGTGTCTTACACTTCAGCCTGCTGTTCCAACGCTTTGATCCGAATGCATCCCGATCCTGAACTGTCACCCTTGGCCGTGGAGTTGATGATCGCGGTATCAAATCCGCATCTTGTGGAGCTTGTTCGCCTAGTGGCTCCTCTAAATAAATTCCGTTGCCACTCACCGCATTTTCTTCCACGTTCGTTCCAAATGAAGACCCTGCTGGGTTGACTGCTTCCTGAAGGTGGAGAAGCTCATCAACGGTTCGCTCTAGTGGTGCTTTGTTGTGTGTAAGGTTCTCCTCCTGTGACCACAGTTTCTCGTCGGTTTGTCGCAATTTTTTTTTTTGCTTCAGCTTGTAATCCAACCAAACCTAAATAGTACTCATAAGTAACTACGGTAACACAAACTAGTTCAGTTCTTACCTTATTCCACTCGCGTCTGTTACGCATTGGAGGACCAATGGCGTTAAGTTCAGTAGCAAACTTCTCCCCAAGGCCCTGCTCTGCTTTTCTTCGTTGAACCGAAGCTTCCCATTCCTCTTGCGACGTCTGGATTGTTTTCCATAATTGCAACCAGGTTTTGGAACTGCTGCGTCGTTGACCGTTTTGTTCTGGAAATTTTGTTTTGTTAAATAGAATTAAAT
>NW_016159274.1:0-233 GCF_001687245.7 Rhagoletis zephyria | reverse complement strand
GATGCGCTGTTTAAAAAAGGTTCGAAAATACACATAAAGTGGCATAGTTGAGCCAATGTACATAATGAAATTGTTAAATTAGTTAAATAATAGTCATACAGCTTTAATATGGCATCCAGCTGAGTTTGAGTATTAGACTAAGTTTACAACCTAACATATTAGCGTAGCGAGAATACACAAAAACCGCTTCTAACCAACATTTACACAGTCTTTGGTGTTTATCGCTGTGCAAG